>NW_009937667.1:34599-42862 GCF_000696875.1 Nestor notabilis
AGCTTCTTTCTTCTTTCACTCCCTCCTACCATGCCACAGAGCTGGAGAGGGGAACACCCCATGTTCACCACTGCTGCCCATGACATTGGTCCCAGACAAGCTCTCCAGGTGCTAGAAGGCAAGGTAATGCTCCCAGAGACTGCTGCTGAAAAGCCTTGCCTTGACTTGGGTGCCCAGTGGGGCAAGGGCTTTTAGTGCTAAACTAAAGAAGTAGCAGTCCTGAGAGATATGGTTACCTCTTCCTTCACCAAGATGTTGCCCCTTGGGCTGGAAGGGCAATGTAGGGTCAGGACTACAGTGAGGACCTGCAGAGATAGAGTTCTGGGTGCTGCTCTCATCTCAATGCAAAAATAATGATCCCTTCAGCAGAAAGAAGGGACCTTTGTAGGTTGCTGTTTGTCACTCCTGGAGCAGTAAAGTAGGAGAGGGGAAGAGGCAGTGGGTTTGGATTCCTCCTCTGATGGAAGGCTGAGACTGCAGCAGGGCCAACTAGGGTGGGGGGGACCGAGTGGGGAAGGAATGTTTGAAGGCTCATTCTCCACATTTCCATCAGCAAAGCTGACAGAACAGTCTGGGCTGGGTGTATCCAAACATGGGATGGCGGGGGCAAAGAGGGCAGATCAGAGGGAAAATTAGAAAGGCAAACATTTATATTTGGGATCAGCACATAACTCTCCCTCCGGGCCCCCACCAGCCCCTGAAATTCCTTCCACTTGCACGGGTCAGCTTTTCTGAGCATGGAGTTCTAGTGAGTGACATTCTTGCCTAGGAATTATGGTCCCCGGCCCTGAACTGGGAGATGAAGGGGGCATGCCCCCTCCTTCCCAAAAGCTGATTCAATCTACTAAGAGAGGATGTTTTGTAATGGCTCCATAAAGAGTGTGTACCAGCCAGATGTTGCCTTCCCCAGGCTATTTCATGGGCCCCCTCCTGGCTCTCTTTTCATAATAAACATTCCAGTTCTAAATTTGCAGGCAGCCCAGGATCTCCAGCTGCCCTCAGTGGGAAGAGAGTGACACAGCAAGAGAGACAGAGTGAGAGATTCCTCCCTGCACTGGCACAATGCGTGCTTTCATCATTCTTACACTCCTGGCTGTCTTGGTGATGGCTGCTACTTGTTACGGTAGGTGACCTTTTTCACTGGGTAAAGCTCCAAACCTGCAGACATCTTTGGGTCATCAGATGCCTTTTATTCAACTTCATGTTTTCCTTCCCCTTAACCTGGTCTCTTGCCTGCTTTCCTGCCCTTGTGTCAGATCCTCCTAGCCCTGCTCCAGAGCTGTCAGCTCCAATTAATGTGATTTGTGGTCCAAGATGCTTCAGCCCCTTTCTTTCTGTTCCAGCTCATCTTGAAGACTGCTCTTCTTTCTGCTTCTCTGTTGTCTGCACTACAATAAGAGTTCTTATTCTTAATTCTTCCTTTCTAATTGGGACATTTCCCTTTCTCATTTTCTAATACCAATCCCATTTTCCTATGAGGCACACTGGTGAAATTAAGATGCTGTTTCGTGCAAGAGTCAAGCACATTTCACTGTGCTGATCCATTCCCTAAGAGCACATGCCAGCTTTGAAGGTAAGCGGGTATCACGTCCACTGCACTGTCAAGAACATGAAGGCAGGAACTGTGCTTGAGAATCAGACACTGGAAGACCAATCATGAGCCTTGAAGTCCTGCCTAACACACTAGATAGTTCCACTCTAAACTCTTGAACACCCAAAACTCTTTCTATAAATACTAGGTCACACCACTGATCCCTTTCTCTTAAACAGGTGTCTTAAAACTTGGTTTCTCTGGTTTGTGTCTGTGTGTGTGTTTTCTATTGATGTCACGTGTGAAAGACTCTGAAACCCATCAGTACAGTGTCTTACCATGTGTTTTACTCTTTCTTTTCCCAGAGTCCCACGAGAGCATGGAATCCCATGAGTATCTCAGTAAGAGACTGCTTTACTATTTTCTTGAATTTGAAGTGTGCTACAGACATCTCCAAGACCATTTCCTTGTACTTTACTGTAGGAATTAAATATGTGATATCACTCAGGGAAATAGAATTTACTGCGTGATAGAGTTTCAGGATGAAAAAGGAAAGGGTTAAAAAAGACTTCAAATGTTTGGGCACAAATGAATACCACAGTTTTGCAATGATTGTGAGAACTGAAAAGCAAAGAGTCATGAGCTTAGATCCCTGTTGCATGCACCTAAAATAGGTTAAGTTGCATTAGAAAAGGACATTGCTCGAAAAACTCTAGGATGAGCATGGCAAGAGATATTGCAGAAGCCAGTGACATGACTTGTTCTCCTCTAAGGACAGAGAGCACCTTACTTTCAGCACCTTAGAAGAAGCGGGTGGGATGTGTGAGTAGGAGGAATCCTTGAGCTGGAAGAGAGAGTTAGAGTCACAGGAAAAGCATGAAAGGGGGAAAAGTCTCAGTCTGGGACAAGCAATATTCTGGAGAGGTTAGAGGACAGATGGATTGAAACTAAAAAGAAATTAGGCCATCTGGAAGAAGGACTTCACAAAGCAGCTAGTCAGAAGCACAAAGGCACTTATGGGATTAAAACCCAAAGACACCCACAGACTCCTGAACTCTGCAATAGGGTTGTGGTGTTTCTTAAAAAGGACAGAAGGGACCTTCAGGTACCTCAGTCTAAAACTGCCACACAGACTGCTCTGTGACTGCCTAACCTTAGAGGCAGATAAATTTACCCAGGTTCTTCCAGTTTCTACCTGTAATTTCCTGATGCTGAGTGTGCCAGATCTCCCATGTTCTGTGAAGCTTAGCACCTACCTTCTGTCCAAGCTCTGCTCACTTGGGGACTGTAGCAGCGAAATCACAGTAGTTTTTCCCTAGGTGGCTTGATTAACAGCAGAGCAAGAGCAGCATGTGCACTTCCATACAGGCTGCGGAAGCCAGAGGAAGAGCCTGTACACGAACCAGTGGGGCAGACAACAGGGAGTATTAAAAGGTCCTAGGTTTCACTGCGCATGGGAGGATGGACAGGGAGCCTGTTACAGATGTGGAAGGTAGCTTTCACTGAAATCTGGCCTTGAAAAAGTGTCCATCTACTCTAAATAACCCCTTGCCTTCTCAGATCCCTTCATCAACAGGCGAAGGGCCAATGACTTCATACAAGCTGATTCGAGACTAGAAGCCATCACTCAGGAGAGGTATGTTATGGCCTCAGAACACTAAGGATGGGAGTGGGGAGAGATGTCTCCTTGCCAAGCACAGGCTGGTACCAGGGGTGGCAGCCATGGTGGCTTCTGAGAAGCCTCAGTCCCTTTCTCAATGTGAGGTGCCTTTGAAGACCCCCATCCCTCAGAGAAGCTGGAACTCCAGACAGTAGAGAGCGAGTCCTTACATTTGAAGACATGTCATATGCTGGAAGGGCTCTGCTTAATTTTTTTGAAGGCATTGCCAACAGAAGGAGAGGAAATCAGTGTTGGATGGCCAGAAAGACAGTTCAGTTTGAGATCTTGTTCTAGTCCTCAAATCTCAAGCAGAATTAGCACGACTTTTTCTAAATCACAGGGCCATCTGGGGGCTCCTTGCCTCATCTATAAAATGCAGATATAGGCAGTTTCTTGCCTTATTCAGGGCTTGTGAAAGTAAAGGCTGAATCACAGAAATAATATCTCAATGAGACATCAAGGCAAACCTTCTCCACAGTACCTGGTGGCCCCTTTGCAGGATGTCTCAGGTCTTTTTGTTCCATGCGTGGCTTTGGAGAACAGCAGAAGAGCTGAAGGCAGAAGGCTGGGGGGGCTGCGGTGTAAGGACTCTTCTCCAAGTTGAGCAAGGAGCCACCTTCCTCTCCCCACTACCCTAGTTAGCCCTGAAATTACCTGAGGAGGCAAAATGTTCCTGCTGTAGTCACATTGCTTCCCTGGGTTTGGTGAAAGCAAAATATGGTGTACTGAGATCTTTCTGTAGCTGGATGGTGGAATCTTGTGATGGACCCTTAATCCTCACAGGGGCTCATGGGGCAGAAAAGCCACTGTAGACAGATATTTAGCTGTAGACAGATATTTAAGAGGACAGCATTTACCCTTCATCTCTCCTTCTTTTGCAGGATCAGAGAACGTAGTAAAGCACCCCATGAACGTCAGAGGGAGATCTGTGAGGACTACTACCCCTGTGAACTGTATGCTTTTCGCCATGGCTATGCTGCTGCTTACAGGCACTATTTTGGGAGAAGGAGAACCAAGTAAAGGATGACCTAGCACCACCCTGGGGCCTGGAGACCAGGGTATCCTCCCAGAAAAATGCAGTGGCTCTGAAACATACTCAGTTGCTTGTGTCCCTGTATGTTATCCTGCCTGCTGCTTCTCTCCCATGTAGCCATGGATTCCTACTCTGTGTTAATTAGCGCTGAGCTGATGTAGCAGAGATCAGAGCGAGTTCAAGATGTGGGTGTTTACTACACAATAAATTGCTGGTTTGATACCATCTTCTCCTGAGTCACGGTATTTTGGGGGTGGTGGTGTGCAATTTTCCATGAAGAAGCTGAGTTTGTCTAGCATAGAATCTGGTGTGGATTATGGAAAAGAAAGGTCACTACCTTGCAGTCCTATGAATTTGAAAGGATCTACAATGTTTTTGTTCCAGGGTCTATAAGTGGCTTCTTTTAGAGGTCACCATCAAATTTCAGTTCCCAGTCTTGAGACATCCTGAAATGGCATGGTGTTCAGAAGGTATGGTCAGATGCACTTTTTGGAAATGAAACCTAAAATACCTTTCCTCAGTTGGGGAAACAAAATTCAGAAGGCATCTGTATAATCTTAAAGGGAAAGTTAGGGAGAGAGTTAGTGACAGGAAAAGCATGTAAGCTGCAATTTGTTTATCCAGCTCCCCTTGAGTCCTGAGGAAGGATACTCCTGTAGAAAGGAGTATGTAGTTCAGGTTTTACTTGTATTTCCTTTTGGAATCCCCTTTCATGCCCGTACTTCCACTTGGAATGATTGTGGTGGCATTAGAAAGCTGCAGAAACCAAAGGTGAAGAGAGACTCTGGATGGTAAATTAACAAATAAAAGAAACTCAGTGTTTGGGGTCAAACACAACCTTGTTCACCTAGAACAATTTCATTTTACTGTTCATAACTCCTTGGAAACCAAGATGTGTCCTGACCCTACGTACACGCTGCTGAGCACCTCCTGGCCCATTTTGGAGTGAGTGTGACTCCTGTCAGGTTATCATCACCACCAGCACCAGGGCACCTTGCAGCAGCTTGTACCCAGGCAAAGAGGCACCAGTGCTGGCATGCCCAAGAGTTCAGTGCTGCTCTGGGCTGGTCAGAAGCCAAGCAGCTCAGATACTACTGATGTGCAGTGCGTATGAGTCATAACATCTATCTCAGCACAGCTGGTTTCAATATTCACATCTCCAGGCTTCCATAGGCACCTGCAAATTACTGACGTGGCATGCTATCAAGGGCTATGAGGTATAAAGTATTAAACTGTTGACTAATCTGTGAAGTTAAGTCTAGAGCCAAGTCTATCTGCCACATTAGAAACATCTCCTTTCAAAACAAGCTTCAAGGCTTTGCCAGCTTTGAAAATGAACTTTCAGAAAGAAATGTGATTTATTTATTGAAAACACTTCTGATAGGAAACTCCACCCTGACAGTTGCTCAAGTTTGTCCAAAGGAAAAACTGGGAGAGAAATGAGTTTAAGGAAAAAAAGCTGCACAGATTAGGTGTATTTGTACCCACACTTGTTCTGCATGTTCCCAAGTAGGTGAATCTTATAATCAACAACCAGAGCAAAACTTTCATACCCAAAAGTCAACAAGTTCACAGTGTCTGGGTTTGACTTCACACTGTGACACTACCAAAACAGAAGGCACAGGGCTAGTGCTGTCTGGCTCTGTGTCCAAAAATATCCTGTGATTCCAACTTCAGGTTTATCTGTGTAAACAATGAATAGTACCAGAGATTTCTGTGGGATTTTGCTAGTGTGAGCAATAACCAAACATGTTAAAGAGACTACATGCTGGTTAGAAAGCTTGGGAAAAGTTGGGAAGAAAAGTAAAGCTGTTTGGATTACATGGAATGTATGTTTATGTCCTTTCAAGTATCCTTTCAGAAGCATAACTTTCCTAGAATACCTATTATTTATAGATATTTATTTACTTTAAAACTGTTGGTCTTCAAGATACTTTTCCTGGAAATTGTTAGTATATATATTCAGTCTTTCCTGGACTGTATAAAAGTTCAACTTTTTATCTCTTCCAAATTCTGAAATCTCTGTAAGCTGAGACACAGCGTTTCTCAGGATTGGCAAAGTCCCTAATGGCTCTGACTGCCCTGGGGAGCCTTTTAGCTGTTAGTTCTGTAATCCTTGGACATATTCCCTGTATGTGGGACTAAGGAGGACTGGATGTGAGGTGGGGGAAGATGTGATCCATATATTGTTTATGAGCCATGGTTTTGGGAACTGGGAACATAGATGGTGGGTTTGGGGAGTATAAGGTTATCGGTAGATAAGCTGTAGAAGTGCTCATGCAAGGGTCCTGACATACCAGATAACCACAGCCACCCAAGTCCTGAAGAATAAATCACTTTGGAGACTAAAGAAGCCAACTAAAGCCTCCAAACTAAGGAGAGTTCCAGGAAGAAAGAAGAAAGACGCTCCCTCAAACTAGCTACCCAACATTCCAACAGCACAAAAACCTCGGCTCTCCAAAGTGATTTGGTTAAACTGCCTGAAGTAAAATCTACTGTGTGTTTGCCCTATGCAAACTATTTCATGGGTTTCTTTACCTTCAGGGGAATGGGTCAGGGTGATGTGTGGGAAAAGGGTTGCCACTGGGTTCAGTCTTATTTGATTTTCTACATGGGAGAGCCCCCATCCCATGAAAAGAATGCTTCAGGGTGTACTGCTTTGCTTCAGGGTGTACTGGTTTCTGTGCTGGCTTTCCGGCAAGAAGCTAGTGTGACTTATAAACATGAATGAATGACTTTCATGTTTATAAGAAAAGTGATTTTTTTTTTTTAATCCAGTTGTTTTTCTCAACCGTCTCATTCAAAACCTCAGATAAAATCTTCTGGAAATGCTGCAGGTCCTGAGATGGATGTCGAAATGGCTGCCAGGACTAAAAATCTCCTGGCTAAAAGGACAGGCTTTGTTTTGGATCTCAGACAAAGGAACGCAAGCCAGAGCCCTGATGTCTCCAGGAGATCACAGGATATAAACTGCTGCCCAAAAGCAAGCTCTGGAGAACCTCAGTAATCACCAGGAAGACTCTGAGGAGGGAACCTCGCACAGCCAAGGAAGACATGAGGAGTCTGCTGGCACTGCTGATTGTGACTCTGGCCCTGGCAGCACTCTGCTGTTGTGAGGAAGGTAAGGGGACGGCTTCCTGGGAAGGCTCTCGGGAGCTCTGCTCATCCCAGCCTCCCTTTGGTCTGCGAGAGACGCGGAGCGGCGCGGGGAGGAGTGCACCACTGGTCATTGCACAACCTCACATCTCTGTCCCAGAGACAGAGTCATGGCTGAGAGAGGGCCTGGGGACAGAGAGCCCCATCTATTGCTGGGCACTTTGTTCCACTGGTCAAACCCCACCCTCCAAGTGCACCACCGAATTGCAGCAGAGAAATTGAACGTTTGAACGTGTTTAAGTATTAAACCAGTTTAGCCTTTAAATGAATTGGCAAAGGTGTGCTAGATGCTTGCTTTTGAGTAAGAGGGTTGAACTTCAGGCAGCTTTGTGTGAGCCACAATGGAAGGGGATTTTATGCCTGCCAGTCCTGCGGCACTATAGGATCACAGAGATAGGCACCAAGTCAAGCCTTCACTTGCAGGCAAACGTGGAACTTGGAAAAAAAGCCTTCTATTAGTAGTTACGAAAGAATTCGTTGTCCAGTTGCAATAAGAGCACATCACATTTGAAGGTGACTTAGCAATGGTGACTTCATGATGAAAAGATAGTAATGAAGTGGCAACTGTGTAGTTGCTGAAGAGAGAGGGAAGAGGTAAAGATCAGAAAAAACCAAGTATTTTCTCTTTTATGGCAAGAAAAGAGAAGCTGCGCAGGAGAGAGCTCGGTCTTTTCCTGTATTATCTCATTCAGAGTTAAATTTTGTTCAGCCATGATTCAATACTGGCAAATATATACACAGTTTCTTCTAATGAGCGTTTTCCTTCTGTCAGTCTCTTTCTCACTTTCTCAGTCTGGCATATATATCTGCTCTTTTTAGTCATTATTATGTTCCAGAATGTTTAACTGCCTTGGAGTAACTTCTAATTTTTATTCCCCCCCCC
>NW_009937667.1:42893-63028 GCF_000696875.1 Nestor notabilis
GGAATGTATACATTGCTTAAATCAGAACTACACACTACTCTTTTCACATAACATTTCTGTTTAAACACAGTTGTTAGTTTTTTGGTCTCTAGAGCCCTCTTTCTGCCCCTAAATACACTTCTGCCAAATACCTGCTGACTTGGGTGGAACTGATGCTATTGAAAAATGGTCTGGGGAAACAGTGGAAGAAAAAGATTGTGAAATAGGGCAGTGTGGGAGACCCAATATTAGAAGGCCTTCTATTCTCTCAGAGAATGCTTTCCTTGGGTTTCTGCGGGGAGCATTAGGGATTAAGATTAGGACTGAGCACAGAGATATAGTGTGTAAATTTCTCTTGCAAGGCCTGAGCCAGACAGCTCTGAGGACAGAATTATTCCTAATTTTTGGCCCTATTTCTCTTCCTTATCAGTGACTTGTGATTTCTCCCCAGATATAAGGAAACCTCTCTTTACAAAGACAGAGGAGCTATTCAGCTATCTCTGGGTTCTGTCCAAATTTGGGGTTTTACTCAAATGGTCACCTTGCTCCTAGCAAGGGTGAGGAGGTAGAGGAAGGTCTCCCTCCAGCTTCCATGGTGATTATATGTTTATTGTGTCATCTAGTCTGTTTTAGAGGAAGTTGAAATTAAACAGGTCCAGGCATAATGAGTGACTTTGCTGTGGTGGAGGTGTCTATCTCTAAATGATGGGTGATAAAAAACACTTTTTGAGAGGAACAGACCTTCTGGGAAAGTGGTGGGAGCTGGACCCAGGCAACAGGCAGAGGGATTTAGTTATAGCGCAGAGCAGAGGAGGACTCACAAGCAAACTCCTTTGTGTCTGTCTTCCAGATCCCAAAGACCCCTCAGGATCTCCCAGTGCTGAAAGTGAGTATTATCACTGTGACCGATGCTCAGCTCCATTCTCCTGCAACTGCCTCCTTTTTCCCTTCGATAGGTTCAAGGGGTGAACAAGAACCACCTTCTAGATGCTCCCTTTTTGCTCCCACAGTGCTGCAGTCCCTGAGGTACAGGAGCACCTGCAGCACGCAGAGGGGCTGCCTTTCACAGCCGTGGTCAGCCTCCCGTGCAGGCAGCCTAGCATCACTCCAGGTGTGCTAGTGCCATAGTCTGCATCCCCACAACCCTTGAGCAGCCCCCAGGCAAGACGTGAGTCTCACAGGTTATTAGCAGCTAGATGCATATGCTCTCTGTGAAATATTGTGAGCAACATGGCCAGTCTACCTGCTTCTCTGAGCTGACATCAGAGACCTATCCAAAGTGACTCTTGCACCCCCAGACTGCTAAGGGAGCAGAATCTGCTCCAGGGCCTCCAGGCGCTGCTCTTTTGGATCTGCTGAGCAGTCAGTCTGGTGTGCAGAATCACAGAGCAGAAAGGTTTGGTGCCACACAGCAACAGGCTGTGACATCCCTTCCAGATCCCACAGCCTGGAAAGCCGGAAAGCAAGCACCTTCCATGGCTGCTCCAGGCTACCTCCTGTAGTCCCTCCTGCTAGGTTGCTGGGACATGTGAATTGCACACCTTGGGATGTTCACAGGTTTTGCAGCAAGCTGATCCTGGTATAAAGCTGGATGGGAAATCCCTTTTATTCCCCCCTATCTCTCTGTTCTCATACCTTAAAAGATAACATTGCTGCTGAGGAGCATGAAAGCTGGTATTTCTTCAGTGAGCCAATACAAATACAGATTGGGAAATAAAAAAAGAACTGAAAAGAGTGTTCAGGGAAAGGTGGTGATCCCTGGCAGCTTATTGACTGGCAGTTTCTGTGCAGCCAGCATTCTGATCCAGATTAAACCCCAGCTTGTTAAAGAGGGGGCACCTCTCACCTGCCAAACAGAAACACAAACACCCCACAATGATGAGGGAAGGGCACAAATCCTACCATCAACCTCCAGGCAGAGGCCTCAGAAACTTGTTTCTAGAAACTTAGAAACTTGACAATTTGCCAGTTGCCCTGCTGAAACACGTATTGGTGTGCAGCTGCCTGTGGTGACAGTGTGCCAGCATCTGTGCACACCTCTACTGCTGTGGGTCCATGCCATGGAGCAAGGCTGTGCTGTGCTGAGCCCTGGCTGGAGGTGATTTAAGGCCTGGTGGCTGGTATATCACATCACTCTCAGTCTGAGTGAAATACAGAAAGGAAGCCAAAACTCTGAAGTTAACCAGGACAGGGAGAGAGGGTGCCATTTCCTTAATTTTCTCCTTATATGTATTTTATGCTGTCATGACTTTGCCATATGCACATTCACTGTGGAATTAGATGATGCCATGTGGTAAGAGAATGGAGTTTATGGCAGAAAAGGCCCTTACTCCATGGAGTAGCGCAGGTTGGAGTGAGGGGGGAGTCCAGCTGTTGGGCTTTGAGTGGACAGTGGGGTGGTGAGAGTTGAATGGGCAGTTAGGATGATTTGTGGCAGTCATCTGCTTGTGAATAGACTGTCCAGTTCCAGAGGTTAGGCTGGTCTCTACTTCTCAGAAATGATGGCCTGCATCTCTAACCCACTGTGTTCTTTCTTGGTAGGCATCAAGGTTAAAAAAGAAGTTGCCAATACCTTTGTGAAGAGGAAGAAGAGATCCAGCCTATATGAATGGTAACGGCTCAGGAGTCAGAGCTGGACTCTGGACCTGTTATGAAGAGGGGATGGGAAGGCAAAAAGACGTGACAAAGCATTGATTTGTTGTACATCTATGTTATTATCTTCATGTGTTGCAGCCAAAACAGGCTGTAGGAGACACATATTGATAGATAAACATTTTTTTCCATAAATATCCTTTTGAAAACTCAAAGGAATATCAGCTGGACTCGGATATTCCTCCCTGGGAGGAAGATAGTACTAGCTGTCTTGGCTAGCCATGGGGACAGCAGGATATAAGTTAGAAGCTGCTCTAACCGTAGGGTCATCAGAACCAATTTCCAAAATAACGAGTACCACAGAACCTTGGTCGTTGCCTCTGGCTCCCTACAAAAGAAGTGCAGCTCTGTTACAGGGACGTGGCTAGAAGAGACTGGCTGTTATTTCTGAAGCTGTAGATCCTACATCTATTTGTGCGGAAATCCTAGACACAAAGATTTGGAGAAATCCTACCTCTAAACATTTGGAGAAATTTGAAGTAATGCAACAATGTTCTTCACATATTTCCTGAAAGGGGTTGTTAAGCCACTCTCTTTTGTGAAAAGATTTTATATTCAATCTGTCTTTGGACTGCTGGGTTTAGGTAATAGAAGATTGGTAGACCCCATCATTAGAGGAAAGGATCAGAGTATTGTAGCAGAGAAACTGGCTGATGTTGAAACCTGCAGTGATTAAAACCAAGATGAAATTCAGTAGCAGCAACTGTATTGTCTGTATTGACTGATGCTTATAGGCAGGGCATCGCAAAGTGCCTTCTGCTGTAAGCATTAAGCAGGAAGTACTGAGGTATACAGACACTGCGGTGTATTATTTGATCATGATGTAAGGTTAGTCTGGTAATATGGGTGCAACAAATGGAATTCAAGGGTGCTGCAGGGTATCTTCAATACAGAAATAAAATAAAAATCATAAGATACTGGTGGGACTCATGTAGCAATGTGTACAGTTTTTGGGAAAGATTAACCAAACCTAAAAGAGGAGTTGAGAAGGGCATCCAGAGTGTATATCTGAGACTAAAGGATTTGGGTTTGCTTAGCCTAGTGAAAAGGTGGATGGGAATAGTGTTGCTGTCTACAGCAGAAGTGAGGATGATGAGAGAAAACTGCTTAAGCTAAAAGAAGATAGTGGCTAGTGAGAAAGTGAGCAGAAACTGGGTGCAAATAAAGGTAAGCAGGACATAATTAAATGAATATGCAATTAAAATATTAATAATAGAAATAAAACCAAGAACAGTACCAACAACAAAAATAACAATAACATTAATTATAATTAATAAAGCTTCCGAGTAGCTGAGAAATGAGGTTGAGAAAAAAAACCAGCCAGACTTTTTCAGTGGTATTCTTTTTCGATCAAACTTCAAGAACAATTGCTTCGATTGCTTTAAGTTGGGTGCAATTCCACTTTTTCCCAGCATTGATCAAGCAGTCTATCCTCATGTAAGTAGATATTTAACTCACCATGAGAAGTCCCCTGTTGGGACACCCTGCGGAATCACTCTTTTCATGTTAGTGTTAGGAGCGTGAACCCTTTCCAACTGCATTGACTGAATCTGCATAACAGCATCTTTCTCTTTGTCTACTCCAGGTACCAAGAGTATTACAAGAGTCCCATGGAGCAGATGCATGAACGTTGTGAAAACTATCCCCCCTGTGACTATCTCTCTGACCAAATAGGATTTTCCATGGCCTACAACCGTTTCTTTGGGAGATACTAAGGATGGGATAGTCACTTCGTTCATTTGGCTTGGGACCACTCTGAACCCCCTGGGAGAACGAAGGTTGCGGGTGGGAAGAAGAAAAGCATCTAGACTGGGGTCTTCTTCTGTTGTCTCCCTAACTAGCTGGAACACCAAGGCAACAATTATTACACTTGTTGAGCTTGCATTAGATTTTTTCCTTTCACCAAAAAAGTCTCTCTTCAGTTGTCTTTTGTGGTATTTTGAGCTTCACCAGAAGACTCTGTCTTATCCCATTCCATTTGAATCCGTAGGACACCATTGGTGAAAAAACAGTGATTATTCTAAGGAAAATCAATATATGCCTTAGGAACATAGCTATTCCTTTTGTCCTCTTCTGCACAAATGCAGGAGGGTTATAGAAGAAGGATATCACAATGTGTGTAAATGCAATGGATCTGACCCTGGGATGTTCACTGGGAAGAAGGCAGAACAGCTGCTTTCTGGTACAATGACTGGGAAAGTTCAGTATTTTCAGGCAGTATAATCAGCCTAAATATGTGCCAGTGTAGGATCATTTTCTAAGGACAGAAGTGTCACAAAATTTGCCTGTATAGCAACAACAGATAAATCCCAAAAGGCATGTTTAAGGAGTCCTTTTAGATGAGCCCTTCCATTTGTATGCTGCATTCAGTGACTGGTAAAAAGTACCTTGGAAATCTCTTGTTTGTGTTACAACTGGTTTCTGGTGAAACTGAATATACCCAAGCACAATAAAAAAATAACCTGTTCCTTTCTGATGCTTTAGCATTTATGCTTGAAACTAAAAGTGTCTAAACAGCTCAAAAAAAAAAAAAAAAGAGGACAAAAAAAAGCAATAAACATTATGAAAGAAACAAAACCAGAATCGGTTCAAAGCAACTTGTGTCTCTCATATATATATATATATATTAAAAATATGTGTGTATTTATATACATATCCACCCTCTGCACAACTTCATTCTGTCCCCTGTTGTGGATATTATACCTTATCAACTGTCTGCACAGCCTCCATTGACGTGCTTTGTCAGCTTCCTTTCCTGAGAGGTAGATGGCAGATCCCATCTCCACAAAAAAATACAGACTGTTGACCCTCAGGAGGCTGAAAAAGACCAAATATCTCCGGTTGTGTGTAAGCTGATGCAGCCATCTGCAGCTGCCTATTGCAATAAATACTGCTTATACAAAGCAGGTTAGTGTGCTGCTTCTCTCTTTTCCTTTGCACAACCTTTATCTGAGGTTAAAGAGATGCCTGGAACATAAAGCCTGATCTTGTGACCCCTGAGGAGCAGGATCCCGGTGCATGAGGCTTCCTTCTCCCCTCCTGCATCCCAGTGTGAATCATTTCAGTGACACTGAAATTCAGGTCATGATCTTAGTACACTGTGACGGTGATGGAGAGGAAAGCCAGGTTTTTCCTGATGTACCATCTGCCAAGTTCAGCATTTCTCTGAAAGCCCTTGCCCTGAAGTAAGGCTATGGGATGAGTCCGCAGAGATGGCTGGCAGTGTGAGTGTGAGCATCTCTTGTTTGGTAAAGCTGCTATGACTTGTACCAGCTATGCTGATCTTGGCCAAGGGGAAGACAGCTAATAAGCATCTCTGCTTGCCTTGGTCAAACACCTGGGACTAGTTCCTCTATTGGCATAAACTGATTGGGCTTCACTGCTCACAGCAAAACTGAACTGAATGCCATCCAGCAAAAAAGAACAAAATGCTCATTGAAAGCAGTGAAAATTTTGCTGGGAAAAAGACTGGAGAGATTAGTGACATCCTAGTCCCTGCTGTAATAACAAGTTAGGGGGGTTGTTACTGTATGATTTTGTTCACACAAAAAGAAAATGAAACTTCCCGACTGTATTTGCATCTTTGAATCAGTTTTATGTTTTCCTCTCCCTTTCAGTAAATATTTTTTCAGAGAAGTTGTACATGAAAGCCTTGATCATGTTGTCTGTTCTGTGTCACCAGATGTCTATACGGGTTGAAGTCATTACCAACTTTGGGGATCTGAGTGCAAAAATGAACTGCTGGAACGGAGGAACTCGATTTTAGCTTGGTTAAGGCAGATGGAAGTACCACTACGCATCCTCTGCTGCCATCTTATGTCCATTGCATTTATTGTAGTGCATGATTAAGTTGCTTTTGGAGCATTTGAAAATGTAAATACAGTGGGTTTCTTCCTGATTTGCTTCGTCCTACAACATACACTAAGAAGCCAGAAGGGAAAAATAGAGACATAATCTGCAACTCGATTATATGCAGCTGAATTGAAATTTTAGTGGGGCTGTTTTCCCTGATTTTCAAGTTCCCACTGGAGCCTGCCACAGTTTAGCTCCTTTTTATCTTTTCACAAGCAGAAGAGGAGATACCTCTGAATAAATTCACAAGCCCTTCTGTGGACTCACTTTCAGCAGCCAAAGCACTGCTTTCTGAAACACAGCCTAAGATGATAGAGCGATTCCAAGACAGCAAAGTGGGTAGGCTGCATTTATCACTTTGCATCATCCTTCATGCCATCACCTCATATCAGCAGTGGCTACAGATACCATCATCAGCATCAGCTGGTGCAGTTATAGATTACTTTGAAAGCAGCCCAGTATGAGACCTTATGTTCTCTCTCACCTGTTTCAGCAAGTCGTGGTTTAAGCCCAGGACACAGCAATATTCAGCAAATGCTCTCTGTCCCTAGAATCCAAGCAGATGCACAAATGTCTCTTTTCTAAGGGAATCACACCATGCCTGCAGGTGCCCCCCTCATCCAGCCTATCACTAGCAGGCAATGGAAAATGGACTTCCCTTCTCTGTAGTCAGAACAAGGCCCTAACACCTCTTCTTGGTTATTTTCTGTGCAGAGGAGTTATTAGAGACCATGGGGCTTCACAGGTGAGTGACTCATTGCTGTTATTTGGAAGGGTGACTGGAAAGCAGCTACTAGAGAGGGGTTCATCTCAGTATAGGATCTGTATTTACACTCATTTTGAGCTTACCCAGTGTAAACAGCCCAACAAGGTGCCACTCTGCAGTGGTGTAAGGGTAGGATTGGCTGCACATTATTAGAAACCAGTTGGAGCTAAGGAGGAGGAGGACGGTTACGTTATCTCTGCTTCCAGATGGGATCCCAACCTACCCTGCACTTCTGTGTTGGCTTTATCAGAGCTTTGCATTTTTTTAAAAGGGCCTTTTTAAGCTCTTGACCAGGGAGTGCTCTCCACCTCATCCTGACACATAACTCCTCAGGAGAGAACTGCCTTGACGTCTCCAAGCCAGGGAGTTCTTCCTTTTTGCAAGAACAAGAATATCAGATACCTTGGAATTAAGAGAACTATCAAGGTGAAGGACACCAGGAGAGATGGAGTTGGTGCAGCCAGATGGATTGTCTGCTCACTTCTACCAGTAGACTGTCTGTTTGGATTGATTAATGACTCCTGAATTGATGTAAGAATCTGGTGAACGATCTTTAGTTGAAGAACTGGCACCAAGACCTGAGTGCAAATTATAAACTGCAGAATCTTCCAGTTCAAGAAGAAGAGAATGAAACACATGTAAATGACCTCTACTGGGTCAAAATATTCTTTATGGTATCTTGGGAGGACTCTAGGATGACAGCGCTGCTGGCTAGCCTTCTGTTGCTGATCTCCTCACAAATGCTGGTAAAAGGAATAAACATCGTTAACATTGTTCTTTATTTTAAATGCTAAAATTGCTTATCCCACTGAAATAAACTTTCCCCCCCCCCCCCCCCCTTTTTTTTTTTATTTGAAACATGTTCTTTAAGGAGCTTTGGGTTCTGTTTTAACTCTTTTGCTTTCAGTTGCTCTGTTCAATTTCTTACCTGTCCAAATTCCTTTTAACTACTTGGTTGGAAACTTCCTCTTGTTTGGAGCCAGGTGGTTTTCCAGAGTATGTTTATGAGTAGATCTCATGGAATTGTGGTCCTCTCCTTTTTTTCCAGCCAGTCTCAGCCAAGGCTCTGACAAAATGTGTTGTTGGATAGGATAGTGACAATATTGCTGTATTTCTTGTGATGCCTTTTAGCTTTCCCTCAGAGAAGTTATGGTATCATAGACAAACCAAATCCCTGTGTAGTTTATGGGCCGGTATAACTTCAGAGGCTAAGAAAGGTATCAATCTGGTTATGTATCCAGGATGATACTTGAGATGAAGTGAATTTCTACCTGTAGAATTCAACTATCAGCTCATTACAGTATTTGACCAGTCCACTAGGGGATCAAAGAGCAAAAAGAACAATGCCATAACTAATACCATTTCTTAGATCTTATTGCACAAGATTTTTATTAATTAGAAATGCTAGAAACAGTGTTATATATTAGAGGTTATTTTCCTGTTACAGCACCCAGTTGTGCAAATCCTTATTCATGCATTTAAAGTATGGCAAGTCAAGCTGGCCTCTCTCAGACAAACTGGATGAACAAAAGTTTTGGCCCACTGCTACTATACTGTCCTTTACTGTCACACCTCTCATGTCCAAGAGGTGTGACAAGACAGGAAGAAGAAATTCCCCTCTGAGAGTGTTCAGGTTGCATTGCCCCTAGCACTTTTGGGTTTGTTTTGGTTTTTTTTTTTCCTTATTCTTTCTCTCTTCAAAAGCACTTACTAATCATGAGCAGAATATTGAAATAACTGGACAGTGGGTCTGTCCTGCAGGCTTTATACCCTCACTTTCTGAAGGGCCAACTCTCCTTAAGTTTTTAATGCCACTGATCCACATGAAATAAGAACTCTGGCATCCTGGCTGGAATTTGCCTGAGGTGGGATTTGGACAATAACCTGAAGTTGCTCAGGATGGTTTTGTTGAAGATGCCTACTTGTTGTGCTTGCTTTGCCAGTAATGACGAAAAGGCAAGAAGAGGGTAGGGAAAAACTTGACTTGTATCCATAGAGATACACAAAACGCACGTGATGCTAATTGTTATTTGCTTTTACATTGCAGGCTGCATGCCAGCTCATGATGGATATGGCTCTGCATTCCTTTGATGACCAGTATCTAGGGTGCAGAGAGCAGGTGATGGAAGAACTGGAGAGAGGAGACTATTTCCAAAAGGAAATAGCTGCTAACAAGGACTATTTGAGTCTCTGGAAGAAGGCTCAAGAGGCTATGTCAAAGAGCCCTGTAGGTCTCCTGAGGGAGATGCATGAGAGCCATGCCATAGTCCTCATGGCTTACACCATGAACTCTTCCCTGCATTCGCAGCTGAACTGGGCCACATCTATAGGAGGAAGCTCACCAGAACACTACAGACACAACTTCAGTTTCAAATATCTTCACTTTTACCTGACAACTGCTATCCAGATAATGAAGCAACGGCAGAGCAGCAAGGAGAGCGCAGGGAAACGTAAGTGCTACCAGGTGCACAGAGGTGTAAAAGACTTGTATATCGAAGCCAAGGAAGGCAGCAAGGTGCGATTTGGCCGTTTCACCTCTACCTCCCGCCTCTGGAATGAAGCCCAGAAGTTTGGGAATGAAACTTTGTTCACCGTGACCACTTGCTTGGGAGCAGCTGTGCAAGGCTTTTCTTACTACGTATCTGAGAAGGAAGTCCTCATTCCCCCTTATGAGACGTTCCTTGTCAAAAGCTTCTCTCAGACAGAGCACGGTAACCGGTTGCATCTGCATTCTGTGGGGAACTACAGCAAGTACCACTGCCATCTCGTAGGAGGTATCATACATAGATGTTCATGCGGGGGGAAGCAGGACAGTCTGTTTCCAAGGACCCCAAGCAGCCCTCGCCGGCTGCACCTACACGGCTTCACACCCAACACCAAATCTGTAGCTGTGGTCGCTGTGGTCACCTCTGAAAGCCACATGACCCAGTTTTTACTTGTTTGCCGTGAAAACTGGGAGCCCCCCCCCAACTCACCTGATACACAGCAGGTTGCAGGGTTCTTTGCAGCTTCCATTTATCCCATCTGCCATTGCAAGGATGTCATAGGACACAAGCATTTGGGTCCCCAGCATTCCTATTGCAAAGGCAGATGAGATTTGCAGGCAGCTTGAATTCAGATGTTTATTCTGGTGGCTTCCAAGGCTGCTACGCTTCAGGCCTCGGGACTGTTCTGGGCTTTGGTCCACTAGTACTCAACTACTGTTGCTTTAGTGGTGTTTTCTCTCCTGTGACAACATGGATTTTTCTGTCCTGTGACAACGGGGAGGAAAGGTAGCCTTTGGCAAAGCACATACATAGTTTCCTGGCTATAGAGCTAACTCTATGCTGGAAGACCTCACTGGGTCTGTTCCATGTCCCTGTCATTTAATGAGTACACCACCAATACTCTTGCTTTTGTCTCTTTGGACAATAGTGTGTCAATGCAACGTTTGAGCACAAAATAATCATTCCAGAGTGAGAGTTTGTGCCTGGACCTAGGCCAAAATAGTAGGTTGACTTGAAAAACAGTTCTTCTGGGCAAAGGTTGGGTTAGCAAGTTCAGGAAGCTCTAGGCATCTAAGAAAGGTCTAAATGATTGCTCTCTTGACTTTCTTTCAGCTTCAAGAAACAAGAACAGTGGTTCCACTGTCCTCACCTCTGTCATTCTTCCTAGTGCAGTTGGAGTTTTCATGTGCTTGGCTCACAGTGACTGATTCTCCGGCTGCATCTAGATATATACACTTGAATAGTGGGCGAGAAGAACTACAGGCAATCAGACTCTGGAGTTCCTGTTGCTACAGAAGCTTCAACCCTCCCTTTGCTTTCAGTTGCAGCTCTCCAGCTGAGACTGGAACATTCAGCCTGGTTCATGAAAGCAGACATTCCTTGCACCCGTTCAGGTAGGAAGGCAGTTATCTATGGCCTTTCTGAAGAAGAGGTCAGTGGTACCCTTCACTGTATGTAGCTTTTCCCATAGGCATTCAGGAAAGACACACAGAGACTTTGGACTTTTTGCAGATCTCTTTGTGCCTTTATTTTTAGCGAGAAAGAGTCTGTCTGTAGGGTGCAAAAGGCACTTAAGGAAGTTTGATGTCTTCATGTTTTAGCAGATTAAATGGAGGAGTCTGAGGCTCAGCATCTTGTGTATCAGGTTTAGGTGTCTGTAATGGAAGAGGACAACATCTAATAATCTGAAACCTAGTAACATGTTCTGTGAAACTGAATTACTGCCCCTGAAATCCTGAGGCATGGTTGCCTAGGCAGCTAAAACAGATTCAATACAGAACTATTTTACCATTAACTTTTTTTCTATGTGTCATGTTACTTTCTTGTTGCTCTTAGTTTACCAGTGATTTGAAATAATAAGTTGTTAGAACTCGATGTTGACCACTAAATGCTCAAAGATACTAAGCTCAGATTTCAGAAATTAAAATATTAGAAACAGCTGCTACAGATGCCTCTTTTGTGAGTGTTCAGACATGCTCAAACTCTTCCCTATGTGAGAATTACAGGAATCAAGATGGATTTCTGACACATCAGCACATCTATAGCTCTTCTTGCTTCTCTTTTATAGCGTGGATGCAGGCTTCAACCATTTTCACGAAGATTTGGAATCTTTCACAAGGTGGCTTCAACACCCTGAAAGCCTCCTCTAAGTAGTCAGCTGCTATTTTCAGGCTTTTCTTTATGGATCTGTGTCCTTGAAGCATAGTCTGTAGTAAAGTAAGAAGTGAAGAGGAAGGCGATACAGAGCGAAGCCTGAGTGGTTGTGATGGTCCATCTGAGGAGGAGCTGCCTTCTGTAGTACTTGGTGTCTCATTTTCTTGCAGCATCTTCACAATATCAGCATAATCCATGAGAAGTTCTGATACTGGGAGGGATAAGGCAGGTGAACCCAGTAACTGATGAAGAGCAAACTCTACTGTGTCCGGGAAATTGTCATGCTTCAACATCACTGCAACGAGAACACCCATGATGCTTTCCACGATCTCTTTGTATTTCTCATAAAGTTCCTTTACTGCAGTGATCTTGTCCTGCAGGGAGGTGATGGGACCAGCAATCCTAGCATACAAACTTTGGCTGATGCTTTCATGTACATCTTTGTCTTTTGATTCTATGTTGGCTTGCATCTCTTTCAAAGCACTGACCAGGAACTGCAGATTATCTTTAATGCTGAAGTTTTCTTTTACTGACATGATAGGGAAGTTGGTGCCAAAATTTCCGTTGAGGAGTCGGAATATTCTGTTGATGGAAGAGGCATAGATGTACACTAGGTCATGCAGATTCTGGCAGGCCTTGACCAGCCTTTCTTTATCACTCATAAAACCAAGGCGGGCTAACATTTCTGGAGTGGGATCTGACTCTGAAAAACAGAGGAAATCCAGGAGACACAGGGAAATAAAATTAGATATATTGTTGCGACTTCAGTTTAGTTAGTCGAATTCCTTTAACTGTGTTCTTTTGACTGGTGATTTTCCTTAGCTATACTGTATGTAATATATATGTAATGATATGTACTATGTACTATAGCATATGTATACTATGGTATGCATGTATGCATACTATAAGTATGTAACTATATACACACTATACTATTTAGCTATATAAGTAATTGTTTAGCATGGGAAGCTAAAGGTTGCTGGAGCCTTGGGCCAAAAGCAGTTAACTCCGACCTAGATAAAGCTGAGCTTAATTTACAACCTGTGCTTAGTTATGTAAATGAAGACCATGAGACCACTGCAAATTGGAAGATAAAGGAGTTGCATCCATTAGCAAGGAGCAACAGAGAGATAAAAGACTTATGGATCACCTGGAGGTAATGAAAGAACCCAATGATGGACAAGGGGACCCCAGACTAAAATTCAGTACTGGGCCAAGAAGTGCGTTCAAGGTGCATAGACAGTAATGGTAGAAAACCCCAGGAATTTCTTTGTTCTGGGTCCCTGCTTGGGGGCATCCAGTTTTGAGCTGCTCCTATTCCTGTAACATTCCATTAGTAAATTATTTATCTAAGAATCAGAAGTCTGAGACTCTGCTTTGGGAAACCTAGAGCAGAGAATTTTCTTTAACAATATTTTCAGCTAGAATGTTACATTCCTGAGACCAGTACTGCAAATTATCAATCTACCTGACCCTCCCTCCCCCAAGATGTTAGAAGAAAACACAGAAACAGGTCTTTGTCAGCCGTTGCAGGGTCTTACCAAGCAGGCCAGCAAAATGTGGTGTAAACAGCAGCAAGTATTGTTGCTTTTGTGGCTGCAGGAAGTTATGTCTCTGACCTTCAGCATGTAATCTGAAAAGGAATGGAAGTGATGTAAGTGAATTATTCTTTTCTTTTGGTGTTTATTGGTGAATTTATGGGAGTCCTAACAAACAATCTACATCATTCTTAGAACCATAATCCTTCAGTTTGTGTATACTGGTGGATCTATGCAGAACTCAATTCATATTGTCAGGAGGGGGGAATAGACAAAGCAAAATCAAATGCATCAGACATCTACATTCAAGGGACAAGAGACTGAAGACTGAGTAATACAATGTTTTGCCAGGCTACAGTTTCCTGTGAAGTGACCCATATCTGTCAGTTCATACAGCAGCTAGATGCTGCAAGCATCCCTTGACAGGTGGAAGCACAAAACACTTCCCTTGCTTGGGCTCCCACCTTGCTACTATTTTGACTGCTAGGGAAGTGATGTCCTCCTGCTTGCACCTAAGAGTTCTCTAAAGACCAACTGCAGGTATAGCCCTGGAACATCACGTGGCTGAGGGACTGCTCCTGGCGTTGCCTTTGCTTGTGCTAGAACCCTGGAAAACCAGACTGGTTGCAGCAGACGTGTTTCATCAGCTATTGCTGTGCTTAGATGTGTCCAAGCAGTTGAAATTTCCCATCTCACTTCATACTTTTTAAGACTTTTCCCTCAGTGCTCAGTTCAGCCCTCTATCTCTTCCTTCTTTCCCTTTCCATGGCAAAAGTGGTCTGAAATTGTGTGGAATGGCAAAATTGATCTTAGCCTCCACTGCTGTTCAGCCAGAGCTGGCTCTAGGGCTCCACACAACTTCTTCCATTCTCATGGCATCAGAGCAGAGAACCTGGCAAACTGCAGCAAAGAAGGGTAATACCATTCCCTTTTAGCCATAGCTGTAGGTACCTGTGCTGGTACCTTTGTTGTAAGCAAGGGGATTCATGTTCTACCTATTATCTCCAGGAACAGAAGGTCCTTGGAGGATCTAACAATTGGGAACTGAAATTAAATAAACTGAAATCTGTTAAAATTGGAAGGGGGCAGGAGTAAGAAAATGAGATGAGTCTGGGTAAACACCACACAATAGAATTAGTGATGAGCAGGCAGGCAACAGGACCCAGGTGAAGCCCAGCCTTTGGATCCCTAACTCATCACATGCTGCTGGAAACCACCAGAGGAACACTCGGTAAAGAGGATGAAGCCACCCATACACATTTCAGCTGACTGCAGGAGCACTCAGACAAAATCAGGTAGGCAGACTAAATGTTTAATTAGAAAAGCTTCAGGAGAGAATCTCCCTGAAGCTGGAGAAATAGTCAGAAATACAGAAATATATGTGGTCTCCTTAACTCTAGAAAGCAAATGTAAAAATTATCATGTGTTAATGTGAAGAGTAAAAGGTGGTTTTAGTATTAAGAGACATAAAATCTAGAGCATTTATTGGAAGCCAAAATAATTATGCATAAAGAATAGATGCTAAAAGTCTCCATACCAGTCAAGTACATTAAGTATTTGTTGAAGTCCTATTCCTCTTAGAACATTTTATCTTCTCAGTTTCCAATCATTTGGCTAAGGATCCAAAACAAGAATTAAGATTTCTACATTTACAAGCTATGCCTGGGGATTTGATTTGCTGAGTATAAAAAGAACCAGTGAGGCAGAGACAAAGGACATTTCACTGCTCTGTAAGGGCTACAGTTACGGGTGTTGAAGAGAGTAATGTATTTCTTTTCTCTTTTGAAGTAGCCTATTTCTGAAGAATGGCGCTGAGTGACCTCCTTTACCCAGATAACCCCAAGAGAAGGCAAGAATTGATCCATCTGCACCAGGAATTGCTTGACTGCATGTCCACAAATTTCCGTGCAACAAATGAACTGGCTAGAGTGCTGAATGAACACCTGGGCTGTACCATTACCCACATTCGGATGAGAGAGAACAGCACAGTCAAGGAAAACTGTGACATTATCATCCAAGCAATGAGTGAGATTCAGCATCAAGTACAGAAGATTGACAGTGACATGAAGGAAAAGCTAGAGCCCGTGTTGTACCAGAAGCTGTATGACATCAAAGAGCCCGAGTTGGAGAAAATAGCAATAGCCCATAAAGTTTTTTCCATTGTTCTTGGAGAAGCAACTTCAACAGCTGGGATGGTAGCTATCAAACTTCTCAGCTCCAATTTCTTAACGCTCACTGTGAGCAAGCTCATCAGTCTCCTTGCGCAGATTGGAGCGTCTGTTCTTGGGGGAATCAGCATCACCATTCTTGGGCTTGGCATTGAAATGATCCTCCATGCCATCTTGGGAGCTGTGGAAAGGAATCAGCTTCTGGCAGCTGTGAGAAGCTATGAGAAGCACCTGGCTGAGTTCAAGGCAGCCTCGGAAAAGTACCGGCGTGCCATACGTGAAGTGACTTCTTTGGTGAGACAGCAGGTTCAGTGAATGAAGTGAGAGTTCTCTCTTCTGCTGTGAGAGTGGCTGCAGCTACTGTGCTTGCAGAAACCTTTTGGATTCATTATGGTAAATGAACTACTGATGGCTTTTTTTTTCTTATTAGTGGCAACAGAGCAAGAGATGTAACAGATTGGGGAATTGGCACTGAAATATATCAGTAGGGAACTGGCTTATAGGTGCTTCTGGGAGGTAACACTTCAAATACGTTGCACATTTTCTTCAGCTATTTTCTGGAGTGCATTGTAGATAACCTTGAACTGTAACTTGTGACAATACTCCACACTGCTGGAGTAGTAGTGGTGAGAATGTGTGATTTTTCTCCTACTGTGTTTCTCTATCAAAGATGACAACATGGTGGGAGAAAACAATTTCAACAAGCCAGTCCACGTCATCAACAGGATGGCTGTGTCTGCTAAACTCTTAGTGTGGATTAGTGCTAAATCTGGTAGGCTCAGTTCCATGTTTGTTGAACTGCTTACAGGGACTCGCTGAAGCATATTTAACTGCTATTTCCTGTCCCATCCCTGCCTAAGAAGCTAGACAGAGATCTTTAAATAAACTCTAACTCCAGTAGATTAGCAGGTAAGAGAAGCATGGGCCTATAAGCAAACACACAACCTTGCCACACAACTGAAAGAAACCAGCTGTAGTGTTCCAGGCTGTGAATGACCTCTTATTCCCAGCACTGCCCTGCTCCTGACAATCCGCGGGTAACTATTTCAGTGCACCATTGCTGCTTTGTTGATTGAAATGGAATGTTAAACATGTGCAAATGCCTGTAGGATTACAGCCCAAGTAATGCACCAATTGTTTTATTTTCAATCCTCACCAGTGTGGGACTGTCAACAGTGTGCTCAGATTCTGCATTTCACAATATGCTACCAAATGTCCTTATTTTTCAGATTTTAAAAACAAAGCTGGAAGCAGGAACATTATTTACAGTCTCTTGCTCTGATTTGCTGTGGTTTGTTTGCTTTTTTTTTTTGCTTTGGTCTTTGGGAAAAAAAAGTAATAAAGGAATTAATAAAAATGTACCTGAGTATTGTAAAACCTCTTTTTCCTTTACTTGGTTTGTTTGGGGTTTTTTTTTTATGTTCTGTCTGACAAACCACTTTTAAACCAAATAATGAAAAAAGATTAAAATCTTCATTATAGATAAAATTTTTAAGTTATTTTTATAGCCATGATATAGTAGGATTGTGTATAGGTTCCTTTTTTGGTATCAGCTTCCCCCATACTAAAAGCATATCCAAATTTATACATGATTGCTAATATTCAATATTACCAATATTATACATCATATTAATAACTAAATTGTGCCTGTGAAAGTAGAGAGATGGGTGAGATTGCAACAGGGAAGCTCTACATTGGCTTCATAACCCTTCCATTCTGGATTTCAGTTTTTTGTTGTGTTTCCCTCCCTTTCCCCCCACTGTTTCCCACTTTGATCATCTTTTCTGACTCCTCTTTGCTTTTGTGTTCAAAAGCCACTAGATGACAATGCAGCTGCTGGCTTTCAAGCAGCTCTGCCAGCTTTCAGGGAATAAAACCAGGGTTCAGGAGTATGGATGGATGGCAGAGAGTGACAGACTGGGACCAGCACAAGCCATGAATTGGGCAATGTGGGCCAAGAGATGCAATTCAGAGGAGGTAGAAACCACTGCCTTGCCTCACATAAGGCATCATGGTGGATGACGTGGTGACCTGAGGTGTCATTTCTCCAAAATATGGCATCTCCCATCTCCTGACACAAGTGCCACTCAGTTTGGAGGTACTTGTTTACCAGCAAGAGACTGGCAATCAGCAGATCAACGATGTTTGGATGTGGAAAGGCAGGAGTTCCTGGCTTCTGCTGACTTCCTGTATGCAAATATACATTCTACTTTAGGAGAAAAAACACCCCGCCACCACCACATTACATGTCTTTATGAGACTGACAATCACTGCTGAATAAAAATAGCAGAGTCAAATAAAACAAATTGGTTGTACTTTTCAGGCAGTTTGCTGACATTTTCTTGAAAGCAAATTCTAAGTGGTGTCAGGAAGCGGGACACATAATGAGGGACAGAAAGATACACGCTATCTACTCACTTCTTGTTCCTGGTGGACTTAAAGGAAACCTGGCCTGCCCACAACAGGTGTGGCAGATATCCTCATGCCCATGGGATGTTGGAAGAGGTCAAAGATGTTTAAGATGTTAGAGGATGGTGGGCAGCAGCCTGTCCCTCTGCTGGCTGGGCCAGCATCCCCCGTCTCCTAGGAGAGCCGCCCATGACTTCATAGTGGGGTATGGCAACATCCAGCTGCAACAAGATGGTTTTGAAGTAAAAAACCTGCCAATCAGCTTGGGACTTTGCCAAACTCCTTCTTCCAACTCTAGCAATAAGAAAATCAATTGGATTTACTTGCATTGCCAACTGTTACATACTTGAACTGAGTGCAGCATGCATTTAACTGGCTAGAGGCAAGGGAGAGCACCCAGTGGAGCAGGAGCAGGAACAGCTTCGCTCCATTTCTGCTTGGTAACTGAAACTCTGTCCCGCAAAATAAGAGGTAGTTCCTGCTCTCTCTAGCCTTCTGGCCAGTCTTACATTTGTCCTACAAAGATGTCATACCCAGCTTGCTGGTGCTTCTCCTGGACTTCCGGAGCTGTTCTTGAGACTTCCCGGAGCTGCCTCTTGGCGTGACGGAAGTGTCAAGTAAAAAATGTGAGAGGACTATTGTCCTCCAAGTCAGCAGACACCGCTGGGAAAAAGCAGTTAGAGTTGATGCAGTACCACTGACCCCAGTATTGTCGTAACAGAAGACCTCAAGCCTTGTGAGGAGCGGACAATCTTCAAAGCCTCAGCTGTCTCCCCCTCCAGTGACACTGTACATGACAGGGATGTATGTGGCTACAGCATTCCCATCACACCCCCTCAGGCATTCTCCTTCTGCACAGTCTATTCTTCTGGACAAAAGATTAAGAATTAAAACTGTGTAATATGTGTGTTCCAAATAAGAACAGCCCTAAAGAAGAAAAGAAATTGTAAATGAGCCAAACCCAGTCTAAGATGCTTTCAAACCTGCATAGAAACACTGGGTGGTTGCAACCAAGCTGCACTGCAGTGAAGTCTTCTAGCAACAAGAAAAGTATAAAAGAACCAAGGCCAAAGAAGCACAAGGAGGGGATGATTTTGCTGTGTACATGGCTAGCAAGACTGCCCAGGCACTGGGAGCTCCTGGAGCCCCGGCTCTTTGCATGCTTCTAGGCTGGCCACCTTCTACCTTGGACTCTGTGCAGTTTGTGAGTAATGTTGGTGTTAATGCCAGACATAGCTTATAATCTTGCTTTTACCCACTCTGCAATGATCCTTCATAAAGCTCCAAGTTTGACAGCTGAGTCTCCATTATTCGAAGGAGATCAGCAATGTTGTGTTGCATGGCACGTTCACCAGAGGGTCTACAGGGGGGCTACAAATCCTGCTCAGAGATCAGACCACCTCTGCACCCAGGTGCATCTGTGCACAGAAAAATGCCCTTTCTACACCCCCTCTCAGCATGTTCATTCTTTAAACCTGCACCCATGCTTTATTGTTTGCCCCCTCCTTATTCACAGTGGTGTAAACTGGTACCCGAAGAATTCATGTATCTTTATCCTGATCCTTCACATGCCCAGGGATTTTTGCTAGGAGAGGCACTTAGGGCAACAAGGCAGAACAGCTCTTACGCAGTGTTCACCAGCGTAAACTGATCATCATGAAAAGACATTTAACAGAGTAGCTTCTGTGGTCCCTGCCGGGACCAGACCACCTCTACCTGTTCTCTGTACAACCCGATGACCGTCATCCAGGCCCTTTGCTCCAGCAGTCCCTTCAGACAGGCGCTGGCACATGAGCCCAACAGAAGGATGCAACCGCGCTGCCTTCAGGCCAAACCCAACACAAAACGCACGTAACATGTGTCTTTATCCCGCAGAGGCTCCTCGCACACCCTCCAGCTCCGCCTTGTTCCACGACAAGGGGACATTCTGTAGGATCTCCCCAGGAAAGCGTGTGGGAAGCGCGGCCGCAGTGACCACGTCCGCATCCTCTGTCCCCGCATATTATCTAGCACCGGAGGAGCACTTTCCCCCCATACCTCTCCCTAACTGTATCTTGACCGGCTCCCAGAGTCTGGCGGGGCCGGCAGGGAGCGCCTGTCCCCATCCCCATTCCCATTCCCATTCCCATCC
>NW_009937668.1:0-13442 GCF_000696875.1 Nestor notabilis
TATATGAGTATTTTAAGAAAAGAACATAACACAAACTTAAAATGTTAATAGCTTTTTACTTTGAGGAAGTAGAGAATACTGTGGAATCATTGTACTTTAATAAATTCTTGATTCAGCTTGATCCCAGGCAGCATTGAACTTCTAAAAATTAAAGTACTCTTGACCTGAACTTTATTATTTCCTTCTCGTTTTATACAATGCAGGCAGGAATCTTTCTAAGGGGCCATTCTTCTAACTTATTAACACTGAGTTTATTAAACAATGTCTTCCTTTAGGTAGTCATGAACCTGTCATCCTACATTCAGAAAAGCTGTTTCAGCAGCTCAAGTCTTGCATGTCTGTAACTTTTCTGAAGTACAGATATGCATGAGGGTGGAAAGCAGTCCTGTCTAAATTAGCACTTCTCATGTAACTGTTAAGTGAAATAATTTTAAATTACATCTTTTACACCCTAAATGCTGATACAGTGTTGGAAAGTTTTGTAAGTTAAAGTTCTTTAAACTATGATTCAAGATGAATACTGGCAGATCATTTAGTGTATGGTTCCATTTTTCTTCGAGTCTTAATTCCTTCAGGTTTTCTGAGTTTAACATCAAAGAATAGCTTTGAAGCCCTTTTGATTTCCACTTGGATTCTAATCTGAGAGTGCTATCTAACCAGTAGAAATAATCAACACCTGCAAAATTAAGCCATTACTACTCTCATTGCTGCCTTTCTTCTTCCAGGACTATGAAGATTATAACTGTTGAATAGCTGTTAAATCTCTCTGGGACAGTGGAGAACAGGAGCTTAGAGGAAAAACAAATGTTTCACAAGCAGTGAGTTGCACTGGTTTCGCCTTAAGTATATGTCTGCAATGACCCAACTAGTCACTTATTTGGAACAGACAGATTCATCTATGTTCATAACCAACAGAACAGTGATACTGCAGCATACTGCATATTCTTTGGTTCAGAGATGTTGCACAGTGGCAGGAGAGAGGTAAATGTTATTACTTCTGTCACTGAAGCAAATTCATTACACGTGCACAAAATCTATGCCTGTATTCTGCTAGCTGAAGGCTACTAGAGAAAATGAGCTGCCTGGAAGGAGTTACTGTAATTATAAGTATCCCTCTGAATTCTCAAGACAACTTTATATTCTCAGGCTTTTTCCCTCATAGCAGAAACCGATCTCACTGCCCTAAAGTCTGTTCAGCTCATGTCTTGCCCTAAGGATCTTTAGAGGCTGCAAGGAAGATTTAAGAGTTCATCAGGATCAGGTTGGCCAGTGAACCACAAGATGGGCACTGCTGCCTTAGAAGTCACTGTAAAACAATCTTTTTAGAATAGAAGACTGAACATTTATAAGCAAAGAGAGTAGAGGTTTCAAAGAGGGAAATATTCTATGTTGTGCAAAGTACTGTTGGCAGCAAATCATAGTAATACCAGATCCAATTTATTAGATTACAGTGGGAAGTTTAATGGCCTGAGTTGTTTTGGGAATAGGCATGGTATTACGTATGGAATTTTAGTGGCATTTTATATGTATAGTCTTTTATCAGTAAAGAATCTCTGGAAATTCTGTGTCCATTATGTTCTTAGAAAACTGTTGGGTGTCCTTAATTAACATCAACTAATAATCTGTGCAATTCCTTCCTTGTGATGTGATTGAGAAGAGATTGGTACTTTATGGAGAGTTTATACATAAACTAAAGACAAAATTCTGCAGTACATTCTCTTGACAAAGTGTGTCTGTACACACAGTGCTTTTTGTGTCATTTTAGCAAATACACAGATTTTTAATTGAGACTTGCATAACTTCTTAAGAAAAGTTGTTCAGTTAACCAGTATTATTTTCAGGAAACCTCTTTATCTCTATAGTCAGTCCTATGTTCTCTAATAACTTTTATCCTTTTATTTAAACTACTTATTTACAATTTAGTCTGGGCTTTCCTTTTTATGTATATGATTACACAGTTTGTTACAAAACAAACATGACTAGTTAATCAATCTTTGCTTCTCTTCTTTTGCTCTCCTCCCATAGTTCTGGCTCCGAGGCTGTGTTTGTGCTCACTATTCTGCAGTTGGTGTATTTCTGTTATCCTTTATCCTCCTGTTGCCTCCCTGTTCTATTTTTTCTATTTTGTTGCCTTTTAGGTGTAGGCACAGCTCATTCAAAACGAACTTGATCAGTTTAGGACTTGGAATGATTTTGTGTTTTTTGTTTTCTATGTAGCAGTGAGTTGGGGTGGGTTTGGTAGTCTCTTACGATATAGAAGGAAAACAGTATGCTTTGTTTGCAAAGAGCTTATTGCTCTTCCAGACATTGCTTGTCTAATTTAATGTGAAAAAGTTGTTGCACCATAGATTCCATAGCAGTGTGTAAAACTGAATTCTTCATAAGAGTAGTTGCTGGAAACAAACAAAAAATCCTTCTGTTTCTATCCAAGACTAGTAACTTGTTGATCTTGCAACTTGCTGTGTGACACAAGCGACTTTTTGATAATGACTTTTTTCTAGTTCTGTAGTACAAATTTTGAGATTTACATGAACTCCGTCCTGAATAGTTTTGTACATAAATCTTGTCTGCTTGGTTTCTAAATTAAAACAATAGACTGAATTAAAAGCTGTATGTAATCAATATAATTAGCCAAGGTAAGTAGCTGTTATGACACATTTAATACTAATACAGCCTGGCTTTATGAATTGACAGTCCTTCTTAATGTCTTTACAGGGTGCTGATAAGACTGTGAAAGGCCCAGATGGACTAACTGCCTTTGAAGCCACTGACAACCAGGCAATCAAAACTCTTCTTCAGTGATGGATGGACTGATCTTAACTGTCTCTCCTGTGGCCTCACACTGCTGCCTGTCTGTCACTCTTTTGCATCTTCCAGCTTCTTCAGCTAAATACTTTGGGGGGAGGGAAATTCTTTATGAATCAGACTAGTTAGGGGCTTGTATTGAAGATAATCTCTTTGGAGAGGGTTAAAACCTATTATGAACAGTGTCCCTTTAGGACTTCTTTTCAGTGCACAATCTCTTCCCATTTCTAGTGAAAATGGAAGAAGGAAGACAGACCATGATCTTGAATTTTACGCTTGTAAACCTAGTTAGTACTAAGATTTTTGTTCAGAGATTCCTTTAGATGGAAGTACTGTGCTATGTTCCTGAAACTAATTGTGAAGGAGACAATAGTCCCATGCTATTAGTGTCTGCTATAATCAGAAGTGTAGTAATGTAGGTGGCTGGGTTGCTTTTCTCTCTTCTCTCTGTGGTTAGCTTTATTATTCTTCTGCCTAAAGTTTATGTTGCAGTTTTGAGGACTTTTGATACTAGTTATTGGAGCTGTTCTTTATATTGACTAATTGGATGTCACACTAACGTTTTTCTGACCTATTGAGTAAACCAGGAAAGATCAGTTGAGGCATGGTGGTGTTACACTCCGGAATATCTGCCAAAGTACTTTTGGATGCTTGAAGTTGAGGTTTTTCTTTCCCATGTTTATTCTGGTCCAGGACAGATGTTTTAAGCAACTGGTTTTGAGAGAGTTCAAAATGTCACTGTAGTTATTTCCAAAAGGATTGTAAGATGGAATTACTTTACTTACCACGTCAGCGTAAAATTTAAAGACGTGTGAAAACTACAAGCTGTTTGGATAATCAAGTAAAAGTGGAAAGTGAACAATAACTATTTAGACATTCATATCAGGTGAATATTGTTGCTAAATATTTCTGGTAAACTCTTAAAATACAGCTAAGATTTCTAAGTTCAGGTGTTAGGAACAGGAAGATGTACAAGTAGAAGTCTTAACCTGCTCTATCTACTGGAGGAAAAAACCCGAACTTTTAATTGTGCATATCTTTGAATCAGTATTTCATTGTTGCCTGAATGAAACTCTTAAATTTCATTAAGGTGTGGGGCTGAAAAGTTCTCAGTGCAACCCACATTAACCATCGACTTTTAGATAAGATTTACTATACCAGTAAGTATGACTGTACTGTGACAGCCTTTATAATTCATGGGAAAGTATTTAATGATGTTCTAGGGATTCCCATCAAATTTTATGATCCTCAGGAGTGCCTGAGCTTCTGGCTTTCGTTTTGAAAACTTTCATTACACTGCTGATTCACCCAAAATTGCATAACAGTTTTTGTAGCAGAGGAGTGTATACCACAAAATATACATCTTCCTCCTTTTTTGGAATACAGATTTCAAACTTTCTGGTAACACACAATACAGAAACAAATGTATATAATGTCTCGTGCTGAATTCTTAAACAAAAGTAGCTGATATTATTTTGATATCACTGTTGAAATTGAGAGGGTATGTAGAAGTAGGCTGGTGACTACCACTCATATTTAATGGAGGCTTAGTTTTACTTGGATAATGTTGCATATTATGATTGAATGTCTCAGCTATAAAAAGCCTTGTTTTGACTGTAAAGTGAGAGCAGAAACTGATTTACATGTCCACATCCCAGAAGAAAAGAGATAGAGAAAACAATCAACTCTGGCCATAAATTGTACAGTGCAATTACTCTTTGCTTCTTGGAGATGGATGGCAAGGAAGAGCAGAAGGATTGGAAATCAGTGATAAATCAATTGATGAGCTGCTGATAAAAGAACAAGCATGTTTGGTGAACAATGCTTTTAATGACTATTTAAAGAGAACTCTTTAATTTTATCTCTGATCAGTGCTGGATTGTCTTGTTACTGTAATAGTGTGAAAACGGACTATAGGTTTAACTCTTTATTCAGCTATGAAATTAACCATCTTTGGTATAAATTTGCCTCCATATTATGCTATTAAATACTTAGCTATTAAAATACTAGTCTAGAAAACTGCAATCTGTTTTTACGTGGAAAACTTGATTATTCAAGTTTCTTGTGTTGATTAGTGTCAAGTTGTCTGGCCATAGAGTTTTTGGTTTGGTTTCATTTTTTTTTTTGTTTTGTTTTGTTTTTGGGTTTGGTTTTTTTTTTTTTGGTCAGGGTTTTTTTTTTTGTCTTGTTTTGGGGTTTGTTTTTTTTCTTTGTATCCTTTCCTGCCCGTCCCTTCAACTCTCATTTAAGTGAGCATTTAATAGTAAAGAAACATCATCTTTCTACTAACTCTTCTGGCGATTCACTGAGGCAATTTTGCCTTTCTTTTTCTACAGTTATGTGGACACCTAATTTTTTCTTACTTCACTTGGGGGTGGGGGGAATGCAAACAAACTTCAGTGAGGCAAGTGTTAATTTGGCTGTAATGTATACCCAAGCTGCCTTTCAATATAGTTAAAAGATGGTATTTAATGTTTGGCTCATACAGAAGAATACCTTTTTGCATTTTGCACTACATAACAGGTGATTGATCATTTTGCCCAAGATTAAAAATAATAATAAAAGCTTGTGCTTTTGTAATTGTCTAGCAACTGGGCTTTGTTCATTTGTTCCCTTTTTGCTAGCTATATTGAGGAAAAAATAATGGGTGGCTGCCTCTGTCTTTGAGTAGGTCCGAACTAGATGAAAATACAAACTTGTATTCTTACATGGAAATGTAAATTATTTTACGTTCTATAAACAGAATTTAAACACTTTGTCATACTGGAATAACATATACTTGGAAGTCCACTCTGTTCTTGAACCTTTTCATTTTGAAATTTGTGCTGAATAAGTTATAACATTAAGTATACTTTAGATTTTTGTACCCTCTGTTCCTTCTTCTTAAGGGGGAGCAAATGGGAAAAGGAGTATGATAGTTAAATGGAACTTTATCCCTGAATATTCGTTTAATTATTTGCAGAAGAGGCTGGTAAGAAAGGAGCGTCCTAGGTCAAGCAATTGCAGTGTTGCATGCAAAATTTCAAAATGAACTTGTCTTAATTATATTTTGTAAATGGATAAACAATCATCTTTCTACGCCGTGACAGAAGATTAGTACTCTGTGCATTTTGATATTCAACTTCCTCTTTTCACCATTGTTAACTGTTTTGACACAGTTGGGTTCATCATTATCATGGTTCATAGGCATCAGAATGCTAAATGATACTGTATTTTTAAGTTTGTGTTGCAAGAAGGAATGGAATAAACTTGAATTGTGCGATATGAGAATGTAGAGTTTTATTTCCCGTTCTGCTGTTGTTTTCGTTAGTCTCTGGCTACAACTTTTATTTGCCTGGAAGGCGTTTAAGCTCCAGCTTACTTGTTACATTGATTAAAATGTGCTAGTACTTACAAGACTTAAATGTGGAATGGAAGCCACTTTGAGAACTAAATTTATAAAATTGTTTTTAAATTTCATCCATTTAAAAGAGGTTTTGATTTATTCTGAAGGCTTGTAGTCTGCATTTCCTGCTTAAATGGTAATGCATAATGTTGAAGTTCTCTTATTCATGTTAAATTCTAAAAGACAGTCTGTAGATAAAGGGATGTTCCTCCCATTATCTGTGAAGACTAAAGTAATTCTCTCCTTTACTTTGTTAAAGAAATTTAAATGGTTGTTTACAGAAAGCACAGTTAAAGTATAGATAAAATTGTATAAATATGTATAATTATTCTTGTTGCATCTCTACAGTGACTTTCTCAGAACTTCCCTTCATAACTTTGCTTGTCAATATAGATTTAGATCCAATTGCTTGAATTGTTTGATACATACTTTCCAACCCTAACTATTCTATTATTCTATATTATTTATTTTTAAATACACACTTTTAAAGCCAAAGTACAGGAAGGTGGTGTGTAAAAGTGGGAAAACTATAAATATGGAAAAATATTTCAGAAGAAACTTGATTTGTCTGTTCTTCCGTGTTAAACTGAAAATGGGGATTTCTGCACAACCATTCACTGAAATACTGGAGAGAATGACGTGCTTATCATAAAGACCAAAGCAGTTCAAATAGTTTGAAGGCCAGTAGCAACTGATGTGTGTGCTTCATTCCTGTATCCATGTTACTGCTTTTTTTTGTAGTTTTTTTTTTTCCTTGTATTTTTGTTTGTTGTATGCACAGCTTTTCTGTAGGAGGAAATAAGAGCTAAGGTTCAGAATGCAGATGTCTTTCACTGTGTCTGTGTTCTTGCTATTGTATAGGAACAGTTGTGCTGAAGGATACTTCCCAACTATATAAACTGCTATGAAAAGCTAGTCCTACATCTGATACCAGCACCTATATGTAGACAAATCCTGAACAGTAGGCGTAAACAGAATATGGAAGAAATGGTTAAGTTTTTGAGGCATTGGATGAGATACTGTTAGAACTTGGATCAATACAAAAGCAGTAATTTTGTGTCTATGCACAAACCTCTCTGGATTTCACTTCTCAACAGGAAAACTTAAGTTTCTTTCCTTCCTTTTTTGTGTACTTGGCCTGTGCACAAAATGCCTTCAAATAATTTTGAAGCATTATTTCTCGGGAACTGACATACCTTAAAGGTTTTGTATGTGTTTTGCAGTCAGTGTCAATAACCTTCTCAAAAACATAGAAGACCTTACATAAAGAAAGGGGTGAAACAGATGGGAAGCACACCAGTTTCTAGTGTCTAATGTAAGAACAAGCCCTAAGCTTATAAATTAATGACATTTCTCAAGGTAGTTATAAACTTAAATATTTACAAAGCCATATTAAGCAATAACTTGAAAGAAAAAGACCCAGCCTACAGCAATAAAGCCTCATAACCTGTATACTTAATAAGGAGGTGCTTCTAAGGCTGCATTCTCATGCTAAACAGCTGAATATATATTGGTCATTCTTTCTTTTCTGTTCAAAGAAAAAAAGGAAATTGGCACTTACTTGCAGGTGGTTGCCTTGGGGGAAGAGGTTGAGGCGGGGGGGTGTGTGTGTGTGTGTGTGTGTGTGTGTGTGTGTGTGTGTGTGTGGAATTCCCTTGTTTCCAATTTGCAAAGCTCAGAGGTTGATATTTAAGGGGGTTTTTTACTGTCAGAGGTGAAATTGAGAGGTGCACAGGGAGTGAAATATACTATAATGTCAGTCTCCCTGAGTGGTTTCTAAAGATCACATTCTGTCACCTGCATTTGTTCTCCACATGCCAGAGCTCACCTGTGACACATGCTCCCATACTCTTGTCTTTATTTGGCTTTCCTGAACACACAGCTTTCTCTGTTTAGTAGGTGCCTAGAAAGTAGTCAGAGAACTTGTTTGTAGATGCTGCTAGAAAATACTCCATCTAAGACTGTCTATCACCTTTAACAGGAAAGGATGAATTAAAATCATAGGACAAAAGACTGAAGAAATTCAGTAAATGAAAGACTTCTTCCATCTTATCTCCTTGCTAATACAGGCTTGTTCTGCACTTGAAATACTACAGTCCTGTCTGGTGCCACAGATTCTTTGTGCTAGCCTGAAATATCGTGGATATAAGACAACTGTTACAACCTGCACGTTGTATGAGTTCTTGGTGCCCTTTTGACTGTTTCGCTCAATGCTACAGGTTGGCAGGAAGAACGTAAATGACTATTTTGTTTCAACCTTTGGAGCAAGGTAATTTCCTTAAACCTGCAAGGTATTTAGTTTACATACTGAACTACAGAACATCATATTTCTGTCAGAAATAGAAGATACTGTGTGTGCTGTGCTGCTCTTTACCGTATAGCTGGCCTCATGACTCCAATTTCTTGTTAGTTGTGATACAGCATAACTCAAAATATACCTGGGTAAATGCACCCCTCCAAGATTAGATTTTCTTAATAGCAGGATGACTGCAACAGACATTCTTAATTAACTAGATAAGATGTTATAGTAAACATCAGGATTTAAAAGACCAGCTGTAATGCAGAAGAGTAAAAAGACAGACCTAGAAGCCAGGGAAGAGCTGGAGTAGGCTTTGTAATATTCTAGAATTTTGCACCAACAAAGAAGGCAGGCAAGTGAAGGATATAAAACTAAGATCTTAAAGTGACTGAGTAGTTTTTCATGGACCATTTTCTGTTTTGATCTCATTTCTTCATAATTTCCATTAGAGACAAGATGCTTTTCAATAATAATTATAAGTCAAGTTCATGAACATCTGAGCTTCAGCCTTGGAGGCTGGAGGGTAATAGTTGTTGAGGTGACATGGCAAAGAAAGGTATTACTTTTGGGTTTTGTGTTCAACAAACTAGCCTGTTTTCTCAAGCATTTGAATTAAGATTTGTGTGTGTGTGTTACTGAGATATAACCCATAATTTCACTGACTGAACCTTGTTGGCTTTGTTTATCAATAATAATTTGACTTACAGTGTTAATAGTTTCATGTATTCACAAATGCTGCTATATTGGAGTTTTGCTAAGAAGTGGAGGCCCATCTCAATGCCTAGCTGCCTGCTGCAAACAAGCATTTTCGCTGCAGAGGGCAGCTGCAACAGATTGTGGACATCCAAATGCATTTTCCCCACTGGTGGCTGTGAAAACCTGTCAATAATTTCATGGCCATCTAGGGCAGAAAACTGTCACCTATTAAAAGAGGTTTCAACCAGATTATTGTTCTTTTCATGTAGCGACAACTTATCAGAGTGACAAAATGCTGATTTGGAAGAGGTAACATGAGTTTGACCTGTCTAGTGTTAATCTTCAGGAAAAAAAGTATATTCTACTGGATCCCCTCCCAAGATGTTCAAACCATTGCCAGGTAGCAAGAATATGTGCTAGGATGCACCCACCAGTGATGTCTTACTCAGTTACTGAGGATTTAGACTGTGGATACATACTGAGAGAATAGCAAGTTTCTTTTTAAACTTTATTTAGTGTAAGCAGCAGTGATAAAGGCTATTAGCTTTATTAGGGAGTTGACCTGTTAAAGTAATTGACTAAATAAAAATACAACACTTGTCTCACAGAGATTTTGAAATTACACTAAACTTGTTTTTTGACAGGTTGATAAACAAATGCAGGCTGGGTGGAGTCTAGATTGAGAGCAGCTCTGAGGAGGACGTCTTGGGGGTGTTGGTTGACAACAAGGTCAACATGACCCAGCAGTGTGTGCTCACAGCCCAGGAAGCCAACTGTATGCTGGGCTGCATCAAAAGAGGCGTGACCAGCAGGTCGAGGGAGGTGGTTCTCCTCCTCTGCTCTTGTGAGACCCCACCTGCAGTCCTGTGTTCAGCTCTGGGGCTCCCAACACAAGAGGGATGTGCAGCTATTCGAGCAAGTCCAGAGGAGGCCATGAAGATGCTCAGAGGGCTGGAGCACCTCTCCTATGGAGACAGGCTGAGAGAGCTGGGCTTGTTCAGCCTGGAGAAGAGAAGGTTCTCGGGAGACCTTAAACAGCTTCTAGTACCTAAAGGTGGCTACAAGAAATCTGGGGAGGGATTTTTTTTTTTTTTACAAGGGCATATAGTGACAGGACAAGGGCGAATGGCTTTAAGTTGAAAGAGGATAGATTTCAACTAGATATTAGGAAGAAATTCTTCCCTTTGATGGTGGTGAGGCACTGGCACAGGTTGCCCAGAGAAGCTGTGGCTGGCCCATCCCCGTCAGTGCTCCAAGGCCGGTTGGCTGAGCGATATGGTCTAGTGTGAGGCATCCCACCCTGTGGCAGGGGGGTCAGAACTAGATGATCTTTAAGGTCCCTTCCAACCTAAGCAATTCTACAATTCTATAGAACATTGTCACTTTATAAAGTTATTGGCAGTTGGGTTTTTTTCAGGCTTTGTCAAAATGGGAAATTCAGTCAGCTTTTTCCTTGCTTTCACAAATCCAAATGCCTATAATTATAGATTAGTTGATTATTCTCTCTATTCTCTGTTTTAAAATTGGGAGGTATGCTTTGTGTATTTTAGATTGAAGTAGAAGAATCCCCTGTAGCCGAGGGAAAACTTCTGTATGTGTAAATAGGCAGAGTAACAGCTAGCATAAAGTTGATTTTTATTTTTTTTTACTTGGCTTTCTTTCAGAGAGAGATAAAGAAAGAGAGTAACTTATTTTACTTGTAGATCCGTGATCGCCAGGTAATAAGAGGTAGGAATTTGTCTGATCTCTGGACGTTGATACTAATATATAAGAATTTCCTCTTGAGAATTGAAGAATTCAGTGGAATTTGATCCAAACACTTTATTTACAATTAGGAGTTAAATGAATGTACTTCAAGTGGCAGGTGATAGGGAGATATGGAAATAGCCATAGGAATCTTCCATTTCCTTTGCAAAGGCAAAACAAAAAACACAAACAAAACTACAGACAACATCCTTCTCAAGTAAAACAAAAAAATCCAGCAGCAACAATGAGCTCTGTGTTCCTGCCTAAGACAGTTGGGAGATTCTTGTCCACCAAGCTGAGAACTGCAATTTACTCAGCTTCTTATCTATTTTGATACAGTAGCATAGAGAAGGTCATTTCCATACCTATGCCAGTACTGGTGGTGTCTGAACACCAATTTCCCCAAAGTTATGTGACTATACCAGAGAAACACGAAGTATTAGGCATCGAAGGTTTTTATGTTAGCAATCTGCTCTCTATTTTGCACAGCATCTTCAGGCAAATGTTTCCATATGGCATTTGTTTCAACAGATAGCCAGGCCACATGTCTACAGGAGGCCAGGTCTGCTCAGATGCATTGATCTTTTCTGTTTGTCAGATGTAGTGCTTCCCTTTCTTCAGAAATATTAGGGAAAATATTAGGGAGAGTGTTAAATAGTTCCACTGTTTTCACCTGTGGTGTTTCACTTATGTAAAAATGAAGTTGATCTTTGGGTGTTGTTCCTACAAGTTATTTTTGCAGTAAAGGAACAGGTTGATACAACATATTTAAGAAGTATATAAGGGAATAAAAAGAATTTTCTTGATTTTTTTTTTTTTTTTTTATTTTTTTTCTCTTCTCCAACATATGAAAAAGTCCCCGGAAAATTTGTGCTTCCTCCAGTTTCATGGTTATTTAGCAAATCACTCATTGAAAACATTATGATTTCCCTCTGGAAAGAGAAGATCTAAACCAGGAAATACTCATGAGTTTAAGAAGCATTAACCTCTGTAGTACAGCTGCCCAGGATATTGCTACCAAACTGGAGAATCCTGAATTTCACCTGCTTGCATGCTAAGAAATGTTAAACAGTGGAGCCAGTGGCAGGGATGAATTTTCAACAAACACAAGCCAAGAAGCTGAAGAAGCATGCAGGATCGCATGCAGTGTGTGTAACTATATTGTCGAAGTAGATGCACTTTGTAGGTGGTGGTTAGATAGTCACTCATACCAGTGAGAACTGGGAATACAGAAATAATCATAGTCATCCTGTCTTGGGGAAAGGGTCCAAACCATTTCTTTCTCTTTGATTATGAATTGATTAATTTTGGAGGAAGTAAGTTTAGAAAGTGACAGCTGCAGAAGATCATCTCTAAAGGTACTACATAAAGGGCAAAGCAGGAAATTTTTTGTGTTATTAGGGAATATAGAAAATTATTAGGCAACATAAAAGAGCAAAAATAATGCAAAGCATGTACTGCAATAGCATTTGGGTGGGGATAAAAGTAGAGTGGCAAAATTGGCCAGCATTCATACCCACAATTCCTACAGCAAAGCAATCTTTGTGGCCTGGGCAGCAGTAAGAGTTTTAGCCTATAGGAAAGGAAAGCAACAAGTGTCTCTTGCAGTGCATTTGCTAATAAACTTCAGGTGTGCACAGTCCAGTAGTTTCTGCTCCAGAGAGTGTTAGTTCACTATAGCAAGAAGAGAGTTGAAAAAAGTTTGAGGGCTTTTTTTATGGTGTAATTTGGGAGGGAGCAAAAGAAGTAAGTCTAGCCTTGAGGATATTAATTGGAACCTATTTTCAAATTAATGAATTATGCTATTTTATTTAGGGTCTTTTAGTTGTGACTTTAAATACATGAAAGCTGAATAAGCGAATGTTGCAGCTTTGAAGTTCTTTGGCTTAGTATTTGCTTTCTAAGTGGTGCTATTATTTAATCTTGAACTGTAAAACCATTATATTCTGCAGGGTTGAAATAGCATTGTGAAATAGTGCTGCAAAAAGCACAGGAAAGCAGTTGTGATGTTTATTCCTGAAATAGACATACACAGCAGCCCTTCTAAAATGCAAAAGGGTGTTTAAAATTGGCAGTGTATAAAGGAACAATAATTACCAAGCACTACTTTCCACAGGCTTTCTACACTTCAAGGTTCTGTCTCTTGTCTCATTGGGAATGACCAAGTTCCATTTATTTATACCTGGTTGGAAGTTGTAAAGCTTTCTTCTGTTTTGATCTAGACTCCTTATACAGAAATATTTGAGAACCAGTCACCCAGTCCAGTAATCTTTAATACAGAAGTAACAAAGATAGATGTATATTTCAACGAAATAAACAAGTACTAAACTCTTTCTGTTTTGTAATAAGCAATCCCAACAGACATTGTGAACTACAAATCTATTCATCTGAATGTTAGCTAATCTGGTGTGACAAAGCTTTGGGTTCTCCTGCAAGCATCCTGTCTTAGAGGCAGCTCCCCGTCTTCTAGCTAGCAGTGGCAGGGGGGGGTGTGTGGGGTGGGTGGTGAAT
>NW_009937668.1:13473-42608 GCF_000696875.1 Nestor notabilis
TGCAAATGACTTAATTTTTCACAGCTGTCACCTCTAGGTTTTCTTTAAGCACTGTTAAGCATCTTTTTAGTATATAATCTTGGAGGCCTGGGTTGATGAGCTTCTGTGAACTACAGTGGAGGAGGAAGAAAATCTCTGTTCAGAGAGAATGTGTTGGAGTCTGGTGTGAAGGATCCTTATGCAACTGCTATGAGAAACAGTCGAGTAAGCTGTCATGGCTTTTACAAGTGTGTTGCTGTCATGGCAGCAGTAGTGGGAGAATTACAGATACCCACAGTACAGAAAGACACAGTGGACAGCCAATAGATTATTGGTGTTCATTGTTTTCCAATGCTGAGAAGGAGGACATTCCAAGTGACTCAGTTGCTGTCTCCAGATTCAGGAGAGCTGATTTCTTTATGTGACAGATTTTTTTGGTCTTTGGACAAATTATGCTGCAGTTTGATGAAACAGTTAAGATATCAAAGGGTGCTGAAAAGTCAGATTTCCCTTTTCCCTCCTCTACCACCACCCCCCATCCTGGGCTGACCCCCAGCCTCTTTTCCTGCATTATCACTAATGCTCACCTCGATCTGAAGGGAGCTGAAACAGCAGAAAATGTAGCCTAAGAGCAATAACAAAAATTATAACCCTGAGACAATATTTTAGCCGTTTCAAATATTTTTTTTTTAATTTACAGTAGTGAGAAAAATTGTATGTAGCTATCTGTGGATTCACTGCACCTGACACATTTCCCTGGCTTGCTAAATCTTTCCAAAGTTTCTTGTAATCATCATTCGCTACAAGAGTCTAAAATAATCAAGGAGATACAGTCACCTTGCTGTTCACCTTCCCTTTCAGTTCATTAATACGTGTGTTGAATGTCCAGTCCTAAGGCTGTTCCCTAGGTCACTCTAGTATTAACCTCTGTCAACAGTGAAAAATAGCTACTTATGTCTAATTCTCTCTCACTCAGGTTTTAAACTCTGCTGTGACTTTTTCCTGTGCTGGTTGCCAGCTTTCTTCAATAGCTTCTTATGAAGGAGGTAGAAAGTCTCTGGGAAGTTTAAACATTTGCTACCTGTTGGATATTGGTGTGTGTGTGTGTGTGAATAGAGAAGAAACAATCTGGGCAACTTTTTTTTGAAAGTAAAGTCCCTGAACGATCAGTAAATACCTTGTAATTTTACAGTCCTTGGGGCTCTGGACTCTAACTTCAAAGGAAACAGAGGCTGCGAGCATCCTAAACACCCAATAGATGAGCAATTAAAATCCAGCCAGAAGTTCTATTTTTCCCCAAAGTCCTTGTGAAGCATCCTACTGTATAAACTTCTTTACAAGGGTAAACATATGCTTAGGAGAGTACTCAATTCCTTTTCTGAATGAATTAATCGATTCCCTGCCCTTGCCTCTTGTAACAAACAACAAATTACCAGCTGCTGTTCAGGCAACTTCAAAGCATCTCCATCTAAACTAAGTTTGGTCAGATCATTAATAATGCAGGCCCAGGAAGGGAGTGAACTTGTGTCTATGCAACACTGCTCTGAAAACCTTTGCAACTGAAAATCCAAGGTTTGCCAGCAGCCTGGCAGTTCAAACGGACTGTGACAAGCCATCAGACTGTCTTGTATTTCAATTACTTATCATCATTCTGTGAATATACTAGGCAGGCCTTTAGAATTTGAACATAGGTTGAATAACGTACAATCTTTTCCGGAGTTACCCACTACAAGGACAGAGTGGGCAAACGGCTGAAAAATATAATTAGTAATGCCTGGGGTTTATGCACCATTTTGTGAGTGGGAGGTTTTACAGAGGAAGCAGACACTTTGAGGTAAAAGCGTAGTGGTGAAGGTCAGAAATAGAAGAAAAATTCATGCGTTCAAATTCTCAGTCTGCAGCTCCCCTGGAGCTTGCTGATACCAAACCTATTTAATGCATTATGGTGGAGTCCAGAAACCCTGGTTAAACACCGGCATCATCTTCTGTGATACAATACAAACAGGTAAAAAGGCTATAGCAAGCTAATGTTTTACATCTACTGCTACTTCAGGTAGCTCTGAGAGATCAAAAGTCCTGAATTTCAGTAAGATAAACTCTGAACATTCTCATGCAGAGGAGATCAGCAAGAATGATCAAAGGTCAAAAAACCAGACACAATAACAGACCTTCCAATATGTAAAACATTCATGCAGAGAGCAAGGGAAGCTGTCGTCTTCTGTGACTGGTGGACAAGATAAAATGGGTATAAACTATGGAGAGGAGTTTGACGTCAAGATATAGTAAAGTTCTGAAACTGATTTCTGAAAGGGTCTATGGAGTCTACATCACAAAATGCTCTTCAAAACAGATACAAGGAAAAATTTTTGTCAGAAATTACTTATGAAAATAGCTGGGACAAGGTGAGGTCTGGATCACTTTTTCCAAACTCCTCCCAGGCCTGCAATTTTGTGAAGTTTCATCTACTTGAGGGGTATATATATTTAATACAGATAGGTATATCTAAAAACAAAACCCAAAACATTAATACATGTCTAACAAATAATGCATACAAGGAATACATATTTATGCCATTTATATGGATTTGAAAATGTTTAGTCATATTGAGAATTATTAGGTTGTCTTTCCAGGTGCTTTAAAGGATGAATTTGGATTTGATGTCCTCTGAAGCAGTCATTCAGTGTACATCATAGGTGTTTTCATCAGATATTGTGCTCATCAAAGGCATCCTCTCTGTACAACTTATTGAAAAATAATGGACTTTGGAAAGAAAAATAAAAAAGGCTTGAAATACTTAAAAGATAAGTGTAAAAAATACTGGGGTTTTGTTTGGGTGTTTTTTTGTTTTGTTTTGTTTTGTTTTTTTTCTTCAAGGATATATCACCTGCAATTCTTTGTATTAATCCAAATATTGACTACCTTGCAGAATCCTACTGAGATGCTGTGAAAGCTCAGTCTATGAAAAAGAGATTGCAAACAGCCTGAAAAATAGAAAAAGAATAGCTCTGGGAGCCATGCTGGATGTTGAACAGTGTCAAAATCACTAAGCTGTTCAATTGATCAAAGTCTATTCTGACGCCTTACGTAGGCACAGGCTACAGGCTGGTGTAATTAATTCAGTTAGAAGTGTAATACTTCTTTTGTATTTGTGTTCACACTAGCTCTATTAGTACTCTAGTGCGAAAATAGCTTATAATAGTACAGTTTATTTCTATTCCCACTTAGAAATGATGTCTGTTCTCACTAGCCCCTTTGCACTAGTTTCATTTAACTGCATACACAGTACTAAGGTTACACTTCCATAATTGTACATGTCTAGATAGGGCTACTCTTTTATTATCATTGTTGATTTTAGTTTAGATTTTTTTTCTTCATGATGTAGCATTGCTGATTAATGGATCTTTGCTTCCAGGAAAATGGGATTTATACAAAACAAACCACTTGTCAGCTGGATTTAGAGATTTCTCCCATTCATTTTAGTTAATTGAAATTATGAAAATTCTTCATCTTCTTAATCAGATTTCTCTGCAAAGTGCCACTTCTGGTGGTGCTTTGCAGCTGTATATGACTTCAGCAGATACAAATAAGATGTGCCAACAAAAGTGTGTTTACAGGCCCATTCATTTGAAATCACATAGCCTGGGTATTGACTACAGTATCCTCAAACACAGGTGGGTTGTAATAGACTTTTCCCTCTCTGCTATGAAGCTACTATTCCTTCACTTCCACAAAATGTGATTTCAGGATAACTTATCTTCTATTATTTGTTTGTGCTTAAGGTACAAATCCAACATTCCTGTCTTTTTATTTGTAACAAATGATAAGTAAGTAAAGAAAAAACCAACATAGTCTGCATGTAAACTTTAATTTTTTCAGATGTGAAACCTGGTGATAATTTCATCTGCAGGACATGTCTACATTACCAGGACTACTAGTGTGCTATACCAGAAAAATACTGCAAGCGTGAATACAGCTACTATAAGAAAGATACTCGCTGTATCAGTGCAGCCATCACTTGCCTCCTTGTTGCAAAGCTGCATCTGCATCACCTTCTAGTTAGAAGTTTCTCATGGAGGTTGGACTAGATCTCCTGAGGTCCCTTTGACCCATAGGATAATTCAATTTATATGTTGCGTTTTGAGGGCATGCTAACATTTCATCCACTTATAGTTTGAATTTACACACACAGAAAAATAATTCCTAAAGTTCTTCCTGATTGTGCTAGTTTTTCTTCCTGTGTTGTAGGATGGTATGCTTCTTTCAGGTCTTCAAATGAAATCAGATGATTAGAGAACGATCCTACGGTTACTGCTCAGAAACCAGCCCTTTGTAAATGGGCTACAGTGGTGCAAATCATGCTTAGTGAGTCAGTCAAACATGTGCTTCCAGTCTTAATCTAGGTTGTCCATTTTACAGGTGAAATAATCAAAACACTGGCTTTAAACAGCACTTTGCAACTGCAAGTGGCCAGGACCTTGCCTATAGTTTGTTTCTATAGCTCAGCTATTGAACAGTGCTTTGCAAACCACAGTCCCTTGACTGGCTGCAGTCATCTGCCTGGTTTGGTAGAGTGAGCAGAGATTTGTCTAAGGGGTTATACAATTTCTTATCAAGGGTTATATTCCAAGACCCACATGAAAATGCAAAAGGAGGTGAAATTGCAGAGGCAGAAGAGGCTTGCAGAAGCATCTATTTAAACTTCTTCAGGAAAACACAGTTCAGTTGGAACAGGCATGCAATAACATGCAACAACTATTTCTGTAACTGCAAGATCACTGCACTGGTGCATGTGGCTATTCTATTTCAGTGTTAGTTGTCCAGGTACTCTGAGGAGAAGAGCAAACATATAATACATGCATTGCAGAGACTGGGCTGCAAATTATTTGTAGAGGTTATAAATAAATATCATACCCTTAAGGGGCTTCAATATGAATATACACATCTGCCATGAAAGTGGCTTCCTTGAGCTATTCCTACATTAGCAGGGAGAAAAAGATGAGCTGTGAATAATCAGAAAGGTTATTTATCCTGTACTTGCAACAAAATACCAGTTAATTCTTAAATTTATTGTGCTGCAAGCAGATTCATGCTTTTTCTTCCATACTTCTTAAGTTACAAAAGAGAAATACAGATAATTATAGCTCTAAAGAATGCCTGGAAACATGTTAAAGCTTTGACTCTGCAAGGCTTTTAACTGTACTTAATTTTTATCATCTTCTCAACTTGCTTGTCAACTGATAACACATAAAACACTTGTTTCAACACCTAACAGTATCACTGCTATAACATATTCCTTCCCAGAATAATAATCTTCTGTACTTGCCTGTGGCAACAGTATCTCTTGATGTGATAAAATACAGCTTTTTAGTGTACATGTTCCATGCCACACATGATCTGAATTGTTGGCAAATAATCTGAATCATCTAGCTCTCAGTGTCATTTTTATTACAGATTTCTTCAGTCTGAGGCTGACAAAGGGGATGAGGATCAAAGGAAAGATGGGGGGGGAAAGAGAAAAATGGGAAACCCATTTTCCATATCCTGGGAAAAAGCATTATGAGACCCTAGATACACACATACACTCTTCAGTAAGCTGAAAGCATTTTGGCCATCAACAGCAGACTTGTAAATCTGTGTAAGAGAATGTTTTTTCTTGGTTTGATATGTTGAGAAGTTATTTAATCATTTGTTGAACTGTTCCATATATCCTCATAATGAATTGTTAATTCTGTGATATTAAATGTCTAAAATGGCTCTGAAATGGAGGTTCTCATTCAGCTGTTATGATATATGCCCTTTTCATTTTTAGAGAGCCCTCTTAAAAACACATAGAGAAAATCTCAAAGGTGCCATATGTACCTTATTTATCACAGGTTTTTTGCTTCCTGTTGGTGGAGACACATTTAATTTACTTTTGTAGAGGGCCTCTGTGGCGTGTTGAAAGATGTCAAATAAGGCTGAAACTGAAGAAAGGACCTTTTATACCTCAAAGGGCAAAAAGCTCACTTGGTTGAAGGGCTTTAGGGGAAGATAAACTGTCCTACTTGCTGAAATGGACATTTTTGATATAACTGAGATTAAAAGAGGAGAGGTGGGGAAGGCAAGAGGAAACCTTAAAATACCTCAAAGCTTTAGGATTTCTTACTTTTAAAAAGACACAATAGTGAAGGCATTATTATTATTAGCTTTGTTATTATTATTACTAATAATAATAACAATAATTTTCCCGGGTGCTCCTATAACTATTTTTATTCCTGTAGGTAAAAGAAGTCTGGGCTATTTCCCAAAGTGTCTGAGAGATTTCATACCCATGGTTACCAAGGTAAGGAAAATAAAAACTGAGTTTAAGATTTTACTTTATTTCTACAACTCTGTTAGCTATGTAAAAAACCATATAGGCTCTATTAATAACTTACATTTTAAGTAACTTGGATTTTGATCTGGAGAGGAATCTCTGTGTTTGCAGTGTCAGGTATTCTGCGAAAGGTAGGTTGTCTTTCCACTAAGTTTCACCACTGCCATGGTTTTGAGTAGAATACCTGACAATGAGTAAACTTTGTTAGGTTTGGAGACTTCATTTGAGTAAGGATCCCAAAAGCTGAATCTGATTTTAATCTTCATCTGATCTTACTTGAGAACAGTGTTGCTTGGTAAGCTTTGGTTTCCAGGTATTTTTGGCTTGGCTAGAAATAGAATAGCTCATTTCGTATGTATTTCAGCACTTCTTATTTCAGCCAACGCTAGAAATAAACAGCACAGGAGCAAAGAGCTATGGCCAAAAAAAAAGTTACTTAAAAATTAATCAGCTTCGTTTTGCTGTATCCTTGCTTTGCTTTTTGGAATAGTGGATAAAGCTCCTTTTGAGTGCAGCCATTGTCATCAGTTACAATACAATATTAGATCGGTCACATCTAGAAGCTTCAGGATACACCATGAAAGACTGAAATGGAAAGATGCAGAACTTTCTAAGGTAAAACCTTAAAATAGTCTTGTTTAAGGCTCCACTATTTCTGCTCCATTTCCTGCCCCACATTGTCCAGTACTGCTCTCTTCTCTGGTCAGATATTGGTGCTTGTGTAACAGATTGAGGAGAGGACTATATAGTTGCTGAGTATCTGAGCCTGTGAAAACTCTTGACATATTGGGGAGGATGCCAGGCAATGCTCTTGGCTCTCGATGGCCCAGAAACCAGGGCTGTTGCAAGGGAGTAGGTTGGACTGTATGACTCTGGGTGATGCCTCCAAAATGGATCATGTGAAGCCTCCGTGCATGTGGGCAATAAATTATTTAAGTGCTATTATTAAAGTGTTTGCAGGCTGAGAAGGGATTAGAGACAATACTTGGATTTAGCAAACAGTTGTGGCATTTAGATGTACATTCAGAACCCCTAAACAAGCATCAGCTTGCTATTGCATTATTTTGTAGTTTTGCTTAAAATAGTAAGTCTGGAACACTAGGAGAACAACTCTCCGACACAAAGTCCTGTACTAGGTCATACAAACACAGCGACTTAGTCTCGTTCAGGACTGGGTGTTTGTTTCTTTTTTTTTTTGCTTTTTATGTTTTTTATCTCATGTTATTTTGCAGCACACTCTTAATTGCAAAGTGGGCGTCTTAGGGAAGCCCTTTCCCTTGGACAGCATTTTAACACCATTTATTTCTGTAGCGAAGATTTTGAGCAAATGCAGCACTTTGAAAAGACACAGACCCTCTGGTAGCATCCCAGTTCTGCAGCAGCTCTTTTTGGTCACATGCTATTTCCACACTTTTCATGGCTCTGTGGATGACAGTGTGTGCCATATCCCAAGCGAATCAGTGACGATAAGGGAAAGCAAAAGGGTGCTTTGCTGAGCCCTTTGTATTTGATGTTTAGAAGGTCTGTGGCTGGGGACCTAATATACTGGCTGCTGGAGAGCTCTAGTCATTTCATTGTGACTTACAGACCAGGAAAGTGAATCTTGTTAAAGACCTAACCTGCAGATGAGTACAAATCTTGTCTTTCACTATAAATGACATCTGTGAAATGCAGCTTTGCTTCCTAGTAGGAGAAGGAACACTCCAGCTCAATACTAATTCAGCAGCTCCATCCTGTCCTGTGATGCACAATGATCAATTGCTTGTTCTTCTGCTGTGGATGTAACACATCTTCCTCAAGCGGGAAACACTTTAGTCTAATGTGTGGATTTAATTTTCCTATCTTTCTTTCTGCTCTGTAGAATATGTGTCTGAGCTATGGCAAAGAAATTTAAATTTTTCCAGGAAGCTTTGGCTGGGAGGAATGATTGAGAAGTAGACAGCTGTCAAGAGTTCGTAGCATTAATTGCTTCATGTCCTATTCAAACCATTCTTCCTAATGTTCTGTGACATGTAAGAATTATTTCATTGTTATGAAGTCAGGGGCTGGGTGCAACATGAAACCCCTTTTTTCTCCTGTTTCAGAATCTGCCTCTGGTGGTGCTGGAAGATATTATGCACAGACTGGAATTAGTGAGTATTAGATCAACCTATGACTGCTTCTTTTCCTGCAGGATAGCTGGTTCCTCCCTAACACAGATTTGGTAAATTGTGAGTCACATTTGCCTGTTAACTCTTTCCAGAGAAAGCTTTGATGGTTTTTAGAGAGTGCCAGGCAAGAATTCTCTTCCATGTAAGTAAAAACCTCAGTGATTCAGCTAGATAGGACCATTTAAAGGAAAGATCAGAATAGAGGCCAGTTAAAAAGCACAGAAAAGCACAGTGCTACGGGTTGTCTTTTATGAAGGCTGGCAAGAGCTAGCTTCTAAACTTAAGTTTCAGTATTACTCACAGAGTTTGCTCAGGCTTGCAGAGGGCAGCTTGACTTTCTGAAAGCATGTCAAAATTATCTGACATAAGGGAGTGGCACCTTTTAAGAGAAAGAAGTGTCCTCAGCCTTAGAACTGAAACGTGCAGGTGGAGTTTCCCTTGTGGTCACATGCCTTGTTCCCTTGATCTAAATATAACAAGTGACAGCAGATTTTGTTGTAGTTGCCAATTTATTCGCAAGTTAAGGCAATTTGCTTGTGCTTCAGGAGCAATGGGACATCTTGAACTGGGTCACCTGGCATCTATCTTGCAAACATGTTCTCCCCCAGGGCTGGAAAGCTGGGCAGACACTGAAATCAAGGGTTAATTAGGAAAGAAAGGGTAATTATCTGGCTTTTCCTTTTTTTTTTTTCCTCTGCTGTTGCAACCTTCACTGACCTATAGCTGCTGTTAGTTCATTTCCCATTCTGCACTGATACTTCTGAGCATTTCAAGTGGATTTGCCCATAGTCTCCCTGCTTAAATAAAACCCTGGGGAGATTCATCAGCCTTTAAAGAAAATTACAAATGCCTTTGCATATTGTGCAATTGCTTTTCCCTTTGTTTTCCAAAAAAATTGATTCAGCATCTCCCTAGCAGGACACCAGAATTAGCATGTCTCTGTGGGAGTAATGTTGTGTATGTAACATTCCGGTCCAAGGTTATATGTTTATAGGTGAAATCACATTAAAATGAGTTGTTTGCACTAGTACCTTCAGGGGATGTGGAGAGTGAGTAGGTTGTTCATTCCTGTCCTGAATGCAGAATGTTACAGGCATTAAATCAATTGTGATTTAGGTCGAGAGGTTTCAGAAGAGGCAACCTATCAACCTTTCCAGCACCCTACTCACTGCTGCTGCTCCCTGGAGTCCCTTCATCATGGTCTTCTGCACCATGCTAATCATATTCTGCATCATTATCATTAACTGGATGCTGATATCCCTCTTCCAGTTTGGCTTTAAGCAGTGGAGCCCTAGCAATGACATCCTTATTTTCCCCTCATTTTTTTCAGCATTTGTGTCTTCACTAATGAATGCTTTTTCTGGCACATAAACAGTGTCTAGATAGTGAACCCCTTCTAAGAAAATAGGTGTGTGTGTGTGTGTACATATATATATATATGTAACTTCAAAAGCACATGTAATTCTGGAAAATATCCTATGGTAATGATATAACGTCGATATGATAGTGTTTTTGAAGACTAAATGTTCCAATGAAAGCCTGTCTCCAGTTCTGATTTAGCAGACTTGCACTAGAAGTCAGAAATCTGTAGTTTTCAGCTTGCATACAGGGGGTGAAAAAAAAACCCAACAAAACCAATACTTTTTCAAAGCTCTAATCCTCTTTATACATCTACATATAGTTCCAGAGTAGGTAATGCTCTTCTGATAAGAGAGGCAGCTGAAACCAACCAACCAGTACAATAGAGACCAGCAATACCCACAATCTGGTGAAAAAACAGTTTGCACAAGCAGTCCCCTGTCTTCAATGTCTCTGTCTCTAACATCTAAGCCACAACTCTTTGGCAAGATCAGGACAAGGTTGGGACTTCCTATATTCATAGGATTACTGCAGAATAAAACCATGGACAAAATGAAAACACCTTATGATCCATTTCTCTTTAGAATTGTTAAATATCATAGCAGGACTATCTCTTCTCAGGATTGTACTCTGCCCATTCTCAGCTGATGCAGAAGCATTAGTTGCCTGTTTCTGACCTGGCTGGCAATTTCTATGAGCCAGTTTTGGTTTTGGTTTTTGTTTGGTTTGTTTTGGTTATTTTTTCTCTCCTTTCTTAATGCACTCAGTTGATTTTAAAGAACGTTTTAGCCATTTCTTCAAACCATATCTTTCAGAAAAGATTAGCAGCATTGATGACATTTCAGGTTTTGTTGTTGACAAACCAACTAAAGGGAGTTTGGGTTGTGTGTGCCTAACCCCGAACAGCATGGTTCTCTCCTTTCTTTGCACAAGAGAATAGAAGCAGGTTGAACAAGAGCAAGTTGCATATTTGGCCTGATCATCTCTCCTCCTTGTGCCTCAATTTCCTCATCTGTAAACTGGGATTAATGATACTACTCTCCTCTTTATAGTGCGTTAAAGAAAAGAATTACAGAAAGCTACTGAGCTCCCAGGGATCATACAAGAAATCTGGGCACCTGGTTCAGAAGTCTGCTCTGGGAACATCACAAAGTTACTTTTTGGTACCCCAGATGTTTTTCTGGGCCTAGATCTGTATGTTCTTGGAAGATGTCAGTAGCCCATCCACTTCAGTTGCTGTTGATCTGCTTGTTCATTTGTCTTCCTTCCTTCCATGCTAAGAACTTGTGAAGATAAAAATTCATTTATTCCTTGATATGTTGTCTCCTCTCTTTTGGTATTACCAGCTCCAGAGAATCCTCTGTAGCATCCCACTGCCACAGATGCTTGATAATGTATGCACTGACTTAGTTGCAGTAGCTCCTGGGGGCTTTCAGGCAGACAGGCCCTGACTGTTGCTGGGCATGATTCATGAGCAAAATCATAGAACAGTTCAGGTTGGAAGGGACCTTAAAGCTCAGCCAGTTCCAACCCCCCTGCCATGGGCAGGGACACCTTCCACTAGACCAGGTTGCTCAAAGTCCCATTCAACCTGGCCTTGAACACTGCCAGGGATGGAGCAGCCACAACTTCTCTGGGCAACCTGTGCCAGTGTCTCACCATCCTCACAGGGAAGAATTTTTTCCTAATATCTAATCTCAATCTACAATCTTTCAGTTTAAAACCATTCCCCCTTCTCCTGTTACAACATGTCCATATCCCTGCACCTAAAATTTTACAGCCTGACCAGGCAAATCAAATCACATGATGAAAGAAGCCAGTGGCCATCTCCTGATAGCAAATGGAGACACAGCAAAATAAAGTGGTTTGTCAAGGACAGAAGTGGGAGTTATATCCTTGTACCTCCTGGGGGAGAGCTGGGCACGTACAGACAGATGACAACGATGTGTTCTTTAACAGATACTTTGGATTTTGAAGTGGTTTTATTCCTTCCCTCCTCCGTTTCAGTCTCTTTACCTCCTTTGTTCATTCTTTCTCCTCCTTTTTTTCAGGCCTGTTCTTCATATCTCTGTATTTGATTAAATCCTCCAGGGATAACTGCTTCTTCCTTGCTAAACCCCTACTGTTTTGTTGGGGTTTTTTTGCAGACAAACAGAGGACAGACATGCAGGAAGGCCAGAACAGAAGGAAGGCAGCCCCCAGAGAGCTACAGCTGAGCATCTGAACAGGGCTCTGGCAAAAGCACATCCCACAGCTTCCTGGGTTTGCTCTGCTGCTTTCACACTGCCTTTGGTGGTCTCTGTCTTTCTCTCCAGTCAAATCACCAGGTGAAACCTGTCACCATCTGACCCTCGGCTTCCCCACAGAAGCACTTGCAGGGTGCTGGTGCCTATTCCTTGTCTTTCCTGGTGATACAGTCTGCCTCAGCTGTAATTTTGTTCTCACCAGAATAACTCTACACTGCTGGTAGCTGGAAACAAAAGCTACTTGCTCGTGTCTTTATCTCTCCTCTCTGTGTCTGCTGCTGTTTACAATTCCATCTGCTCTCCCCCATCTTGTGGCAATCTGATCATTTCATCAGCTCTCCTGCCCTGTGTCCCAGAGGATGCTCGTTTACCAGAGAAAAGGAGCCCTGTGTAGAGAGATACAGCATGGGGGTTTCGACAGTGGTATTGAGTAATTTATCAACAGCAGCGTCCCTGCTGGAAACAAGTCGTCAGCAATGAGAAAGGTGCATGATCTTCCCCTCTGAACTCCAGAGCAGCAGTAGGGCCCAGCGCTGAATGCTAATGGCTTTATGTAGGGCTTGTTGTCCTCTATGTTTGTTCTGAAGTACAAGAAGAAATCTGCTTCTGCAGGAAAGCGTTTTCTGGAAGGTCTGTAGAGGTGTTTGTATAGCCTCACAAAGGGTCTACGTAAGTCCTTCAGTATTTTGGAGCTACTGAGGATTTCCACCGAAAGGACTCCAGACTAAAAACATCTCCGTGCACAAGAAGGCAGCTGGTGCTGTCTTGTTGAGTTGTGCAGTGTTAGTGCTTGCTCTTGCTGTGGCCAGACACTCTTTGCTGTTGCAGCACTGAGGACCGCAGCACTCATGTTAGTGAACTAGGTCTCTGAGCCTGCATTTGAATCACAGCTGTCCAGGTTTCCATTTTAGTACACAAGAAAAAGAGAACTGTGTCAAAACTTTATTCCTGCAGTGAGTGTGAGGGGAAGAGCCTGTTCCTATCCTGTTGCTGGAAGTGCATTTCTGGAGAACACTGTCTGCTGCTGATAAAATGCATGACTGTTCTCTTACCCCATGCAATTCTTCTCCCATTAATCCCATACAGATGTGTCAGAATCCCTCACTCCAATGCAGCGTAAGGTGTGTATAGCACAGATGTCCAGAGATCTTTCCTATAAGATCTGAGTCCTATGCTTTAATGGATACATTGGCTTTCCATTCCATACCTCTTAATATTAAATTCTTTCCACTGATTCCCCAAATCTCTAATTGACTGGACTTGAGCTGTCTCATACACTTGTGCTGCTTTGATGGCCAAAACCAATATTGTTGACCAGAAGACAGAACAACAGTATTTCTTTTTCTTTATTTTCAGAATATGTGTGGGACCACAAGTCTTCAAAGCCTGTGATCCGAGGTCCAAAAGCTAAAAGCAGTCGCAAGCTTCACCACCTGGGTGAAAAATTACAGCTTAACTTGCTACCATTTCCTCTTCAGTGGTAAGAAAAATAGTCACTTTTAAGGGGGTTTGTCTATTTAATTTTTTCTCTGCCTGTAACAAGGAAGAAGCTAAAAGACATGGTGCAATCACAGATTTAGCCTAGCTATCAGATTTACAGTCCTGAGAAATGTTCACATAACTGAGTGATGTATCACTCAATTATGTAAAATAAGTTTTCTGTGGGGAACTTGCGGACTCTGCCTCAGAGGAAGAGTTTTGCTTAAATAAGCACAGAACAGCTTTGTTGTTGCAACTTTATGGAGCTTGTCCCTTCAGGCTGCTAGTCCCAGAAAGCTGTGCAAGTCCTGGCCAGGCTTGCTGATGAGCTAGTAAATGTGTTCAACTACAGACACTACCTTTCTAGCCTTGCCAGGGCTCCTCTCCCAGCTCTGTTAGAGGCAGCTGCTGCTGCTGCCCTTTACTAATAATAGAGCACTTGTATTTTTTCAGGGAAGGGACATTGGACATCTGGGTTGTACACAGTGAGGATGATTCTCAGGTGCATCTTTTGTGGGACTAAATTGTAATAATTTGGCTTTTGGCTTGCTTTGAAGTTAGTGCAGTCATGCTATGACAGTTGTGGTTGCTTTCCTTACAAAGAATACAATATGAATTGTCCCTTAAAATGGCAATTCCTGCTTCTCTGCAGCAGCCCCCTTCCTGGCAGAGAACGGCAGCATTTCTTGCCATTATTTTTGATAACATTTCCACCTATCCCTATTAAAAACCAGGGATTTGGAGATCTTGTGTGCCAGTATCTAGAACTAGATTCAAGGGTACAATTAAAACTTTTAGATAAATTATTTTCTGGATAGATTATTTTCAGAATATTTTAGAAGCAGATTCAGCTCAAGAGATCCAGAGAAAAGAGTCAGGAAAAACTAATCTTGTATGGAACAAGAAGGAGGAGGAGCTGGAGGAATAAGAACAGCAGACAAGATAGAAGCAGGAGAGAGAGAAGAGAAAATGGATGAAATTAGGATATAAAAGCTTATAAATCTTTCTTTTAATGTACAAAAATATGCAAAGTCCTAAATTATGACACTTTGCTTGCAGTGACCACATTGTTAATAAGTTTGTCTTTTGGGGCGCAAGGGGTGGATATGTTCAGTGGCACTATTCCAGCCTTATGTTTGAGATACCTTCTATATCCATTTCAAGCAAGTGCTATTACAAGTCACGCTTAGAAACACACACAAAACAACTAAGAAAATAGAAGTAGGCGTTATTTCAGACAATGAAAACAGTGCAAGTTTTGTATGCAGATGGCCTTCTTTGAAATCTGGCTTGCTATCAACATGTCAGCATGGCTATATATCTTTCTGAGTTACTGTGACAAGAGCTGAGAATGGATGTATGGCTGTTTTACTGCAGTTTTTGATAGCAATTTTCAGCGATTAGGACTGTTTTGGAAAGATAAGTTTTAGAGTCTACTTTCAGAAGCTGCTTGAAATTAGCGAGTAACTTTAGCCCCTCTGATATCTCCTTCAAAGATGATAGAGGTTGAAGGAAAATCAGTCATAAAGGAGAACTGGATTTGGTTTCTTATCACATCATGCTTGTTTAAGGAGGCTTTTTCAGAGGTTTGTCAGAGCCAACTTCATAGCATGCATTACAATGAGAAAGGACTGTGATCAAAGGAATAAACGTACTCCTGAGTGCGATACATCTGCACTGAGGTAGCATGTGGCCTCTTGCATTGCTTGGAAAGAAATAGGATCAGCAGGCAATAAACCAGGCAAGTTGTCTTTGATGTGCTTATACTAATTATTCACCTTTTTAGCTTTTTTTTTTTTCTAATTTTTTGTTACCTTTGTTGGCTTGCTAGTGTCCTAAGTTTACCTTCTGAATTTAGTCATTAGTCTCCCTGCTTCAGTGCGAGGTCACTTAATTCAGCCAATGTGGTAAATGTTGTGTGGGTGCTTTCACAGAAGAATTATAATGACTGCTGTTAGTATTCATCACTGTATTCTTGAGTTAGTTTTAAAGGCAATGCCTAGAGAAAGGAACAGAAACATATTCACATGACAAACTGCCATAACTCTACTGATACCCCAAGAGAGGGACTGCTTAGCTTAGCACTGACTGCCGTATCTTATTTCATTTAAGAATACGTTTCTCTTCTGGCATTCACATCTGCTTTATACTAAGTGAAATTATGCTTTCTGTCAAGCTTAGGTCACATCCACTGCATCCAGTGGTAAATGAGGAAGTGAGTTTATAAAAGATGTGTTCCTTAAACACCGCTAAGAGAGGAAAAGTTAGCGTGCCCATCAGGAGTTATTCTTTTTCTCTTGTGCTGTTCACTAGTGGTACAGGAACTTCCTCAGGCCTCAGACTTTTGATAATTTGTGTTTTAACTCCTTATGGTAGTTAACAGCAGAACAGTATTTGCAGGAAAGCAAGAGTGTAAGGAGAGGCAGCATCTTTTACTAGGCTTGCTGATACTTGGAAGAATCAGATTTGCTGACAGGTTCTGAGACTCTGCAGGTGACTCTGTGCTTGACAGTGTTTTATATCTGTTCTGATGAATGATGTTAGCTCTCTTCCAAGCCTCACTTTCTCCAGCCATCAAAGCTACACCAGTGTTGCTATTAAAAAAACACACAGAAAATCATTCTTTCCCTCCAGGCTTCCAGAGGCCAGAAAAGATTATGATTGTATGTCCCTTAAGATGCTGTGAGGGAAGAAGCAATGTTTTCTATATCAGTGGGCCACACTTTCTCTCCACCTCTTGCCTGGTGTTGTCCTTCGATCACCCCTGCTTCACGTCAGTTGTGATATCTCAGTGCTGAGCTGGTCACTGAATCCTCCCACTCCTGGATACCCCGCACAACCCACCATCAGGGCAACAGCTTCTGCTCTGTTTAGACCAGCAATTCAGACACATATTTCATAACTGTCAACTTCTGGTACCAGCTTTTATAGACATACAAAATAGCTCTCGTTCCCTTGGCATCCATATGCTGATCTGCCAGATATACAGATGGCCTTTTTTAAAGTTTTAATTTGCGAAGTCTCATTAAATTGAGAATTAACTGCAAATTGAAAATTAAATCACTTATCTCTCATAAGCAATGTTATGCTGCTATGTGAACTATTTTCTAGGGCTTTGACAAGTCTGTTTAAAGCTGGGTTTACCGAGGTAGTGCCTGGTCGTGAATCTGTGAATCCTTGAACTAAAATTCACTTTTCAGTTACATGGAACTAAATGCCCAAATGGACTTTCAGAGGAATCTTTGTGATTAGCTTCTGCACCTTTGATTGTATACCTTACATATTGAAGGGAAACAGAAGACAGGGAAGAAAAAAGAGGCTGGAGGAAGGCAGTAGTTTGCCCAATGCCAAACAGAAGGTGGGAGCCAGCGCAGAAGAGCTGCACCGTCTCAGCTCCAGTCATGTGGTGGTCATGAGCTGCATCCCTCCCCCATATTTTCTAACAGCAATTTACCATGTTTCTGCAGGCTGGCTGCCTGTGCTTCTGTGAGGTGAGTATATTTGAAAAGAAAAATACAGAATCATGTGTTTTTCTCACTATAAATTACAAGAATAGATCTTGTGCTTGGGTTTGTATTTATTCATGACAATATTTCCAGGATGATATAATATATTAACTGCAAATGTTCATACTAATGCACTTTCATAGTTCCACTTAGACCAGAAAGATGAAGAATGTTAGCTGGCTATGGCTGTTATTTTTCTCTAAGGGTTACCACAGTGAATTGTAATGCTTATTTAAATACCAGCTTCACTGACATCCTGTTAACACAATCAGTGTATATAGGCCTTGTTATATTTGTACTTAACCTGAATAGAGCTATGCTGCTGGAAGTGTAACACAACTTAAAATGTTTTTGGCCAGTGCTATGCTAAGCTACATCAGCAAGCATATACATACAGCTTCTTGATGTTTTGATCAGTATGGTTAGAGTGATTCCAGAGCAAAGAAATGGTAGAATAATCAAATACTAGTACAAAGTTACCAAAGCAAATATTTGTATTGTGGGCCAAATTTGATTGACTTTAAAATGTATTGATTAGCAACAGATGAGCTAGCAGATGAGCTTAATATTTATTTTTTCTTTAGAGAGTAAGAAATCAAAAATCTGTTTTGAGTATATTCGCATTTCTTGTGCTTTGTTAGCTGCCCTGGGTGTTGGACCCCGTCAGTTTTACTGCCTGTCACAATAACAGTAATGCAGGGTGGTTTATTCCTAGAAACATGAGTTTGAGCAGAGACTTGTTATTTCTTGGGCTTTCTTCAGTTTAAACATTCAAGTTTGTGCATTTTTTTGCTGTGTTTGTATGTCCCGAAGAAAATAGGAGGTAACATCTACGAACGATGCATTCTTTTGCTGACCTTGTCTTCATCCCAACTTGAAGAGCTTTTTGACTGACTAGTCAGCATATTTTCACGTCTGATTTTGACACATCAAGTTAGCCCAACTCAAGCCCAGATCAGGACTGTCTCCAGATGGAGTCATCTGTTTTCAGGCTGTAAGATTTCAGAAGTTAAAATGGATTAATTTCTGAGTACCCCTCGGATGCCATTTTGTGGTACCTTTATAAATGTATGACTCAGAGCACGAAATTAATCCCTAAAGCATTTTATTCTTTGACAAGTTTTGCAACAAATGGGACTTCACAATAATGATGAAATCATTTTATTTCAAAAGTGTCAGAATGAGTTCAGCTGTGACATTTCTTCTGGGGCTATAGCAACATGTTTATTTCTGTGCTTTGGAAAAAAAAAAATGATAAATATGGATGTATGCCACTTTAAAGCAAGGAGAACTGAGGTCCAAAAATATCTATGCATATATATAAAGTTCATTATAGACTTCTGTAGTTAAATTTCCTCATGATTTGTTAAACAGGGAGAAGAGCTGGAAGATCTATTACCTTAATGATTACTTAATGGGAGAAGACTGCTCCAGTTTTGGGACACTGTTCACAGAATTATCTATGCTGCTTGAAGGTAACTATCCATATTGCTTTCAAAGTCTGATTCATTGAATACTAGAATGTCAGTGCAGCATCAGAATAAAGATTAATTCAGGTAATTTGCTATCCAGGGCCAGTAGCAGATGCTTAGAAATGAGCACCAGCTTATGGTTTCATAATACAGCTTGAGCCAAGATAAGAGCTTGCTGCCAAGAAGGAAAGGTCCTGGTCTTTCTTTCAGCTTCTGTGCCCTGAGCTCCTGGATTCATAAGCCTCAGCTTGCTTGTGCATTTCTGACACCCACCCAGACACACAGTAAGCCAATTCTCTGAAATGGCAGAAAAGTCACTGAAATAATAAGAAAAAAGAGTGCTTTTGTCTTTGGTGAGTTGAGCTGGCTTGCCTTGCAATCATTCAGGTCACAGAGCCAGACGGAGGGGTCGTGCACTTGGGATCAGTGGATATGGGAGGAAAGAGCAGGGAAGGCTGGGTAGGAGCAGGGATGAAGGAAAGAACTAGGGAGGGGGAAGGGAGGCCTCCCAGTTGTGTCAGCAGTAAGACATTTGTTTGGCTAAGGCATTTGTTTTTCCCTGTTTGACACCCACCAGAAAAATCAGCTGATTTTTCCCAGAGGAGCATTTACAGTGGGTGGAAGAGCTCTTTCCTGAAAGGAAATAACTAATTTACAATTTATCAAGTCTATACAGGGTTGTGTTGGTTTGGATTTTTTTTTTTTTTCCCCTTGAGTTTCATTGGCCATTTTATTGCTCGTTCATTCAACATCATGCAGTCCTTCTGCAGCAGTGCACTGTAGCCAGAGCTGTATGCTGCACTAATCCTCGGTATCCAGAAATTGTTGTATCATCTGAAAACTTTGGCATGTCACTTTTTAGCCTTTTTTCATCTTAGTTGTTTGTATGTTGATGAACATATCCTGCACTGAACCTAGGAGGATCATGATAACTGCCTTTCCATTGTGAAAACTGACTGTATATAATTCAGTGCTCTCTTTCCTACTTTTTAAGCAGTTATCAGTCTTTAAGGGAATCTCACCTTCTGAACTGAGAGGACTGAGTGCTTTCTATAAGAAGCACTGTTGCCACCTTTTTTGGAAGACAAACTGACCACTTGAGCATCAATTCTCTCCATATGATGGGTGACTTCCCTGAACAAAAGTCGTGTGATATATTTATCATATTTACTATTCATACTTTTCTTTGGTGAGGCATTTTTTCTGTGATTTCCAGCAGAGGCAGGGAGCCCTTGTTAAAGATCCAGGCCATACTACCATTTTTCATTCCTCTGAGCACTTTGTCAGTGCTAAGCTATAGATTACACATCATGGCAGTTCCATAGCTGACCTGCTTTTAACTCTTGAATAAATATAATTTGATCTGGGTAGTTTTTCACTGTTTGGTTCCTCAATTTCTTCCAAGTCATCCAGTATCGATTTAAGTTGAGGAAATACTTTCTGGTGAAGAATGTCTCCATTACAGGAAATTCATGGACGCTTTTAGGGCCATTAGTTGCTTCTGAAAATCTGAGGTTCTTTTGTAGCTTAGCAGGATGTCCAATCAAAAACATTAGTCATTGTGGCAAGAAAAAGAAACCAAACAAAACTGTGAAGGGAGGGGGGTTATTATAGGCAGCAGCTAATTGTGTGTGTATATATGAGTGTTCGAACATCCCAGCTGAAGGAAGGAAGATCTTGGAAACTGGGGAGAACTATACAAGTAAATGCTAGGAATACCTAGGAACCTTGGCTGGTAAGACTGCAGACTGACAGCTGCAAGCCTCTGCACAGCAGGAAGCAGCCTGACTTGCAGCCTGACCTTCCAAAGCCAGGAGGGATCTCCCACCTGGGAAATGAAGTCAAGACCTAGGAAAGGTAGTGCTGGTGGGAGAGTACGAGCAGGTGAAGTAATCGGTTCATGAATAGAAGCCAGTATGGAGATCCACTGTGAGTTGTTGTTTCCTCTGTCTCACCTATACCAGGTATGTCAGGCCCACCATGTCTTTTATTTTTCTTTCATTTATTCTATAACAACACATCAAGGCTACTTTTTTTTCCTTTGTTTTCTGAGTCTTATAATGCACTTTGATCATGTTTTCAACCATTGCTTCTCAATTAGTAATACAATAAATACATTATTATTTTGAGGAAAAGTTGTATGTTTCCCTATTTACCTGATTCCCATAACTGGAGAATAAATGAAAGGCTTCATTGTCATTCATCTTGCCATAAAAGTGGAAGAGCTGCCAATCCTGAACAAAGAATACAGCTATAAATGCCATCAGATCTGACACTATTAATATTTAAGCTGAAAGTGATTTCCTGGGGTATGAGTATGTTTAATTGATCTTCATTTTAAGTTTATTATGTTTTATTCTGTTAATTTAAAAGTTAATTCTTAACTTGTAAGCCAAACTTATGTTTATTCTATCCCAAAACTAATCTTTAGAAATATAGTACTGCTTTTTCCTGACCTAAAATGTCTAAAATATAGTATAGATAGAAGTTTAATATAGCGACCTGTTCTTTAATTAAGATTTCACTTTATGGAATGGTTGTAAGAGATAGTTCATGATCTTTTTCAAGAGTTGCCAATCAGATTACCTATTTAATATTTTTTCTTTTTTAATATGCCTCTGAAATTTGGACCTTAAATGCTTATTTAGAGGCTACATGACATAGAAAATTGATGAACATTAACCAGTTTCTCTTGGATTTCAGCCTTTTTCTGTATCTCAGAGCACTTTTCTTGTAGTCTCTTGTTTTACCCAATCCTGAAAGCAGGATAGGAACTATTTCATTACTACCTCTAACCTAAGTCAGGTTCTGTCCAGTGGTCAGCTATCCAGCTATTCATTTGATTAACTTGAAAGGATGTGGTGAAGTACAGTAATGTCAGAGCTTGCACTAAACATGCCTTCATTATGTGGTTAGCCCAAGCACCACCTTAATCTTCTCCCCAGTTCTGTCTACCTAGAAAAATCTTGTACCAAAGAGCAAATACATCCCCCCCAGCAAGGCAACGGGGTAGAGGGTGTCTACTTTCTAGCTCCAGGTGGAAGCTATCTAGAAACCAGTTGGGAAGCAACTTCAATGCCCTTCCTACAAGTCCCCCAGAAAGACACGCGGTTATTAAGCACTACATCTGTGCTGGGGATTGTAGGGTCTGCTTTCAGATGCACCCCTCAAGGTAGGGTTTTGCAGGGCATGTTTCTTGTCTGTATTCTACTGCTCAGGGTGCTGGGTACCTGTGCTAACCTCCTACTTGGCATACAAGATGCTTTCTAAATCTTCTTGTCTCTAGAATTATTTTTTTTAAATTTAGACAATAGTTGAGTATTTTTGCAAAGAAAAATTAAAAATAAAAAACCTCCTCCATTCATCAGTAAATAACTGAAACTAAACTTTGCTAAAACTACAGTAAAACATAAGAATAGTTTGTCTGGTTGTTGTAGTGTGCCCATTACCAGTAGCTTTATTTTCTTTTTAGTAGCTTTTTTACATTAGACTTAGGTAAACATCTGTCAATATTGCAGTAGTACAGTAGAACCCGCCTTAGGGCAGATGAATAAACTAGTTATTTAGACTGAGGTCTGTTACTGCCCTAATTTTCTGTGGTTGCACACCATCCCAAGGAAAAAGGCTGCTGTGCTTGTCACCCATGCTATGAACAGTGAAGGTACTTGGTGCTGTTCTGTAGCTCTGAAGCATTGCTATGTGGACATGTAACAAGTGGGACAGTGAGGAGGTGAATGTTGTTTCTGTGCTAGGCTAGTTGTAGTGGCTGACACTACTTTTATACTGACAAAAACAGTGTAATCCTGCCCCCAGCAATAGGCTGAGCCTGGGCTGCAGTGTGGAGCAGATGCCCTTGACAATTCCTCAACAGGCAAACGGGGTGGGAAGGCAAGTGTTTTGTGGGACACCTGTAGCAATAATTATGCAATGTGTTTGTTCTGTGGAAAAGAGCCACAAACTTAAAGGAATGCATCTGCAGGCTTTGCATCCTGTTGCACTACTTATTTATCTGGCTGGCAGCACAGAATTATTCAGACATTTAATTTGTGTTTTGAGGGAGTTGCCAGAAGGTCCAAGAAGATCTGTTCATTTCATTAAAAACTTCACAGTCTGTGGAGTGTAAAAACATTTGAAAGAAAAAAGAAAACCTGTAAATAGGTAAAATGATAAATAAATTGGGTTTTCAGTAGGGTGTTATTTTTTTTCTTCTGTTTTAAATTTGACTGATTTTGTATTCCCTATACATGTTGAATTGGTGTCCTAACAGCATCTTAAGCACCAGAAACGTTTTACCAACATAATTTCCAAAATGAAGAATGGGTAGATGCTGTTAGCAGCTGATAAAGAAAATCTCACTTAAGGATCATTTGTATTGTTTGTGTCATCCCAATAAATTGCTTGTCATTTGCTTTAAAATTTGTACTGGAAGACAAACTAACTACAAGTGTAGCAGTAATAGAGAATTATTCTACCATTGCATAAAGCTTTGCATGACAAGGAATCTACGCATGGATGGGCTTGAACTAGAAATTTCTTCATGTGATTCTTTCAAATAGAACTATTTACTGAAAGAAGTGGAATCAAATGAAATTTCACTTTAAAAGTGGAGGGTTGTTTTGGCCTTTAAAATAAAATTGTAGGGTACAAGATGATTGGACCTGGATAATCTGGATTATTGGATCATCTGGATTAGCAAAGATTATATTAATTTTTCTCATTTACATAGGGCTGTTCACCTGGAAGAACTGCATCCTGTGCTGATTTACATCCTATTTATTTTGCATATATACCAAACTTCTAAGTAGCAGGCTAAATGCTTCTTGCCACTGCAGAAAAGGATTTGAAAAGTAAAGAATTGCCAGGAAAATAATTAAAGGTGCATTAAATCTATCATTGCAAACGTTTTCTTTTGTAGTTGCTTAGGATCAGCTTGTGTCCACTGCTTGGGGAGAGGTTAATTTCTCTTTTCCCTTGCTATTTAACCCACCCAGTCAATCTGGGGCTCTTAATATAGTGCACAGAGGACCACGTACGAATTTGGGAAGTGATGCACTGCATCTGTTTGGGCTGCTGTCACAGAATGAAGCATGCTCTAGGAGAGTTACTTTTCCCTCCCTGTGGATAGTCATTTGTGCCTGAGACCAGGCCACTTAGGGTTTGGAGAGCTAAGATAGTCAAAATGACTCTTATCCTGACTGCTTCACAGAGAAAGATGACTTGTCCATTTCTACACTCTTACGACTCTTTGTGTGCTAGAAAAAATTTACCAAAGCAGGTTAAATCAGAGTATGTGGAGTTCGGATTGGTCAAAGTATCTTCTGGAAGTTCACTCCAGGAGAAAACATCAAAGGTTTGCTAAAAGTGCAGATATAACTTCCAGTCCAAATGGACCTATTTTCAAGAACAGGAAAACTTTAGAATCAAAACTTCCTCTGTATTTGTTTGGGGTTACTCAAAATGTCTGCTACCAGAATGTCAGAAGGATAGAGAGGGTCATTGCCTAGTGTGCTACTCTTTTTTAACCCACTGAAAACAACCACAGCTTTCTATGCTGACTCCTTTCCTGACTTACAGAAACAGACACTGAAACCAGTCATTTGCTAGAATATTAAAACAAGGAAATGATTGAGCTTTGAAGTCTGCCTGCTCTTCTTCCTTCATGCTTTGCCATTCTACTAACTGCACATGGAGCTCTGTGTAGGAGAGTCCATACCACCTACAAAAGAAAGCAGGGAAGTATCATTGCTGAGGTGGCATCTCTGGGGGCATGAGGAGGAGTGGAGTCAACAACAAAATGATGATGGAGAAGACAGGCTTTCTTTCTTTAATTCTTATTTTACTAGGTGCTTTAGCAAATAATGAACTTTAAATATTAAATATCTCATTGAAACCAGTGTAGAATCCCGAAATGGGACCTTTCTCAACAGAGCTGTTTATGTAAGAAAGCTTTCCAGAGAGTATAAATGAGTTACTGCATGCAGTAAAACAGATGAGCTGGTAGCCTCTGGCTCCCAGAGGGGAATAACTTACAATCACTGCATGAGTCATGGAGACAGGCAGATACAAATACTCTTGTTAGCTCAAAGAAGAAAAAGGTTCTGCTCTCCAAGATCAGCATTCCCATCAGGCCACCACCCTGCCACATCTTGTACACGTTCTTAGCTCAAAGCAGATAAATAGGTCATTTGGGAGCAATGGACTCCAAAGAATTACAAAACTGCAGTGAAGGCCATACACTGTCACACTAGTAATTTTTACATTACTTTCGAAGGTATTGTTCAAAGATTTGGGTTTAGATTTAAATATACTATGTCTAATTCAAACAGGAAATTCTAAGGTAATGTAATTGCAACCTAGTGAAGATTTGCATATTCTTCTTGCATATCTCTACATGAGTGTAGAGAGCCATTCAGGATAATAATTGCTTTCTCTCTTTCTCTTGTTTTCTGAAAAGAAGTCTTTTCAACATCTAGTGAAGTCTAATGTTCCTGCCAGGGTGGAGAGCAGAGAGAAGGACCAAGAAAACACTGAGGGAGTATTCTTCTGTGAACCCGTCTCATCATTTCACTAATCTGCATATACCTTTGACCTCCTGAAGCTTCCAGAGGCAGAGATTTCTACAATGCAGTGTGACATTCTTCCTTTTTTGTGTTACCACACACAAAACCACCCCAAAACAACAAACAAACAAAAAAATTACAGCCTGTGGAGATGTGTTTACTCGTGGTAATGTTCTCTCCTGTTACATAGTAGTTTTTTAACAGTGGATAGATTCAGCTATTTGGACATGGCAAATAATAAATAGCTGGTTATGGGAGTTATATATCTGTGAACACTTGAAATAAAATACACACAGAGAAGAGAAATTGATATAAGGTGCAGGAGTACAGTCAGAGGTAAGGAAACAGGAGAAAGAAAGTGGTAAAGCAAAAGGAGTTATTTCTCCGGAGTTTTAGTTCCCAGAATCTTTTGTCAGAATCTAGTTTCAAACCTGCTTAGAGATTGTTCTGTGATTCCTCTTTGGGTCATGCCACTTGTCTGTAGAATGAGTGAAGTGGGCTTTGACTGTCAGCAGAAGCAGACAGATGCTCCTACCTCTTCTCTGTTTGCAGTTTACTAGGAGCACAGGGAAATGCTCCAGCCTAAAATCTGAAACAAGACGACAACAACAATAGCTCCAGCACACACTGTCCAGGTGGTTTATAACCAGTAGTTCATGAATGTGAATAGCACTCGATATTTTTCCTTCCTTCACCACTGCCTCTTCTGCCCTAGAGAAGATGCCTACTTTTTTCTCTTCTAATGAGAGGTAAGTGCATCAGCAACTCTTCAAAGATTAGAGATACGGTGGGTACATGGAAATACTTACCATGGTGTCACCAGAGCTACAGGCTTGTTTGTAAAGAAGATTCTAGCTCAGGTCACTGAAATACCTGTTTCTTGCCTTTTGTACATAGTTCGCATGAACATATATCAAATGGCTTGTGAGATGTTGCAGCACTACTTCTAATTCAGGTTGAGAGATCCTTAAGAAATACTTTAGAGTTTATTCTCTGAGGTTTGGTACTTTGCAATCGCTGTAAGTAAAAATGGACAAGTAACTGACAGGTTACAGCAGTAGCTTGAACTAAAAGGTTGTCTTGCTCTTTTCAAATTTCTCTTCTTCTTTGGTTGTTCACATTTCTAGAAGCTATAGACAGAAAATGAGATCTTTTTCAAGAACAGCAGAATGCTGCCTCTTTTTTCTAATTCTTCTCTTTTGGTAGGGGGTCATGAACTGCCTCTGCAATTAGCCAGCACCTAACAAAAGTAAGGTACAGTCACATAACAGAAACAGTCTCGTGTGCTGTGCAATTTACTATGTAATCCTTTGAGTATCATGCAGGATATCTCAGATAGGTTGGTTTCCATTCCCACTCTTCCTGTATATCGTATTTGCCCTAGAAGTGTTCTGAGATTTACCGTTATACCACTAATGATGAGAAATGAGCTTTTACAGGCTTGATATTGCTTATATTTGGTTGTGGGTTGTTTGGTTTTTTTTGCCTGTATTTCTTTTAGGGATCTACTTGACTTTTCACACTCCTCAAAAAATGCGTGTGTGGCACTTTCCTGAATGAAATTATCAGGGCTCTATCCCTTGTAATGGCAAAATAAAATTAAATAAAGCAAAGCCTGGACTTCTACACATCCTTAGTGAAAGCTTTCTCTGTATCATTTTCATGTGCTGTTCATGGAAGGTAGGAGAGAAGTAGTAGTCAAAACCCACAGCATTTGTAAGTATCCTTGACTGTTGTTAAATTCTAGGGAAGTTTCTCCTTGACTTTCTCTGGATCAATAAACTTCCAATCTCATCAATGTTACCTTGTCTTTGCTGAACTGGCTGTTAGGAGAGGTGGATTTTCAACACTTACCTCAGCCTAAGCCAGGCAGAGGTTACGGTCTCTTTGAAATACCTTCTGACAGACATGAATTCTAATAAGGCATAGATGATTTTTCATTCACTGAAGACTTGAACCAAAAAGCAAGAGGTAACAAAGCTCAATCTTGCTAATCTTTCTTCACTTTGCTGAACTTGATCAGCAATTGCTGACACTGACCTTTCTTTCCTTGACATCAGGAAAAGGATGGGCCTCCTGAATTCATCCATTTCAGCCTGATGAGAAGGTCTACACTTCCAGTAAAGTGTATGATGCAGATAAGGACATGTATTCACTTTAATGATCAAACACATGTGACCCCACTGGCATCATTTGTGAGGTGGAAAAACCCAGCAATTGAAACACTGAAGTAGAAGCAAAGAGATCGCTACACTTGTGCAGATCCTCCCCTGCACCTTATGGAAAGGGGAAAATACTTTGCAGTTGAATACAGAGTGAAATTACATTCTGGACATTATGGCATAGTTTTTCCTTAGGCACTTTTTGAAGCCAAAATGAAATGTGCGTTTTTACACATGAACTAATATAGAATCTGGCCTGATCATGTGTGGTGTGATGATTCGAGAATAGCAGTGTACACTAACATGTTACATGTTAGTGATCTAAAGCTCTGCTGACCTGCTGGTGATGGAAGAAAACTTGTAACACACAGTTTGCAAAATGTTATAAGCTTCTAATTGGAATTAGTCTGCCTCGGGGGGGGGGGGAATTCATTAAAACAGCATATAAAATCTGGTACTCCAATGTCATCCTCTATTCATAAGAAATTCATTCTCAAATCATAAAGATATCTCATTACCCTTCTTTTGGGTGCCTGGCATTAGGGAAGGAACTGAGGAGAGAGTTTTGAAATGTATTTGCATTTAAGAGAAATTAAAATGCCTCTCAAAGACAGAAATGAAGACACTAAGATAGGATCTTGCTCTTTAAAGTAGTAACCTGGATAAATGGTATTTTTGCATGGGAGTTGTATGTGACTCCATGACAGCTGCTCTCCCCCTGCTGCTTGCCCCCAAAAGACATAAAACCAAACTGAATCAGAAGTTTAAGCTATATTCTGAGTTTTAGCAGGTTTCTTTTTCCTCTTTTAAATGTGTCTTCAGCTTTGTGAACAAGAACGTTGAGATTCTGACTTCATAGTGACAGCAAATCTAAATAAAGACTTGTTGCAGGCAAATAAATAAATAGATAGAGAATCTTAGGAAGCCAAGACAGGTTTTTTTTTTTAGTCCCAGCAATTAGAAAGCATTGCCCATTAAACTCCAACTTTTTTTGGTAGTTGTTGTTGCCAGGATCCAGAAAAAGTCTTCCTGACAGTAACCCTTCCATTAATGGAGACAAGGCTACCAATAGCTGCAGGAGCAACCCTTACTAATGCATCATGTTTCTGTGAGGTTCAGACATATTTTGTGGGATTTAATTTGTTTCCAGCATAGACACTTATGTCTGGGCTTTTTATTTAACCTTTCTGTGAGGTCAAGAGAGAAAAAGACACTGACTAATTCACTTAAACTCAAGGGCACATTTAAACAAATCAAAACTATTTGCCCATTAAAAATGGCATTTTTTTTCCAGCAAGTATAAAAAGAGTCCAGGCAGGCAGCTAGACCTAAGCAAAATTAATTCCACTCTTCACTTCAGCAGGTGTTGCATAAACAAATAGATCAGAGACATCAGAATAACCGATCATGTCCCCCATACGCTTCTGAATATGCTCGTGTGGCAAAGCAGTGAAAATATTATTCCATAGTCCCACTATCTCTCCACGTTTATGCCCAAAATCCCCCATTTGCGGGTCCAGCCATAAAACAGCTGACTGCTGCTGCAGAGGAGGAAGTCAACAGTTGCTAGATGTTTGCTGGCTGCTGTATTCTTTGTGGCAGCAAACCAAACAGAGTACAGAACCCCAACAGGCTTTCTTGGCTTGCAGTCTAACTATGAAATGGTCCTATGAACTGGGCTGTGGCCAACTCTTCTTCTCCTGTCATTTATCCAGGGAAGCAATCAGTGAGGCCTGCAAATTGTTTTGCCTTGCCTATTCCCACCCTCCCAGACTGAGACGGGCATTTTTCTTTCCTCACTCTTCTCAGCCACCTTTCCTGCCCTGCTAAAGTGTTGGGTTTTTTTCTCCTCTTATATAAATATATA
>NW_009937669.1:0-3967 GCF_000696875.1 Nestor notabilis
CCTCGCAGCAGCTCCGGGGCCTCCTCTGAACTTTCTCAAAGCACGTCCACATCCTCCTTTTATGTTCATGCTGCAAGGTGGGATTTCTTTCTTTCATGGGATTTCACTGGAGCCTCAGTTGAGCCTCTTACATGCCCAGCCTCTGTTGAACTTCAAGGAAGAATCAAACACAAAGGCTCAAAAGGGGTTGAGCTTTTGTCCATCTTGGAAAATAATGTGCTTTTAACAGAAAAAAGTGAAAATTACCATACTGCAGAGGTTAGGACCAAATAAATCAAACTTATACTTCATGTCTTCTACCCTGATCTTTCATGTTGGAGGCTTGACTAGTTCAACCGTCCCCATTCAGATTTAACCGATCTTACTTCTATAAAAGTATAAGAAAGAAACAAGCTACAGAACTCTTTGTAGGCTGCTTTAAGCTGGCAAGTGCATTACAGAGGAATCAGAAGATGGTCCCGTGGAAAGGAACAACGTGCAGTGATGTGCCATGAGAGAGGCACCCGAGAGAGCTGGAGTTACACAACGAAATGACGGAGTTTTACGTTCAGCGCTTTCTCTTTCGTCAGTAAATCCTCACTGTGCTTCCTGTAAGCATCGAACTGCAGCGCGAGTTCATCGTACGCCTGCCTGCTGCTTTCCAGCTCTCGCTGGAGCTCCTGCACCTTCAGCTTGCTGTCTGCTGCTGCCGCCTCTTTCACCACACGCTTTCCTGCTTTCTGCTTGGCTTTTTCTGCCGTCTCCAGCTTCTTCCACAGCTGCTGAATTTCCTGTTGCTTGTCCTGCAGAGCTTTGCCCCTCTCCATGGCCAGGTTCAGTAGCTGCTTTTTCTCCTCTTTGGCCCTCTGCAGCCTGGCCCGCAGCTCGCTGTCCTGGGCTTTCTGCTGGCTTTCCACGTGCTCTGCCTTCGCCAGGGTTTGTTGGTGCTGCTCCTGTAGGCACTGCAGCTGGCTCTTCAAGGAATCAACCTCCCAGGCATAGGCGCTGGCTTGCTGGCTCTGAGCTTCCAGCAGCTCCTCTTCCCGCTCCTGCGCTCTGCAGGTCTCGTAAGCGCATTTCTCCTGTAAGGAGTCTAACTGCTCCGAGAGCTTCCTGGCCTGGGTAGCAAGCTGGAGCACTTCAGCTTCCTTCTCCTTCATAGCCTGGCCGAAGAGCACTTCATTCTTCTGCCGCAGGCGCTCGTTCTCCTCCTGCAGCTGCATGTTCCGTTCCCGGTGTTCATCCTTGAACTGGATCATTTTTTCATGGTTGTCAGCCAGATCCTTGAAGCGCCACTCCAAACACTGGATCTGCTTGGTCTGGGCTTTCATCTTCACTGCGTCCTCTGTCCTCAGTTTCTCCAGCTCCATGTTTTGTTGCTCCAGGCCTTTGCAGTGTTTGTATGCATCCTCTGCTTTTTTCTTCAACATACAGATAAGGTGGTGCTGTTGTTCTAGGTGTGAATATAGCAACGCCTTCTCGCTCTTCTCATCTTTGGGGCTCCTACAGAGTTCTTTCAGGCCTTTTGTCAGATCTTCAATGAGTTTTCTCATCTTTGAATCACTCGTGGAGTTGGCCATCACTGCTTCTCTCCCATTCTGAGCCATGGAGCCCCTGTCTCACACAGAGATGAGAAAACAAGAGACAGATGAGCCCTATTGGAGTGAGTCCAGAGGAGGCCATAGAGACGCTGCAAGGGCTGGAGCAGCTCTGCTCTGGAGCCAGGCTGAGAGAGCTGGGCTTGTTCAGCCTGGAGAAGGCTCCAGGAAGACCTTAGAGAAGCTTCCAGTGCCTAAAGGGAGTGACAAGAAACCTGGAGAGGGGCTTTTGTCAAGAGCATGTATTAGCTTTGCTAATTATTCCTTCTCAAAGTGGTGGTGTTGTAGCAAGAACTACTCTTATATTCAGGTAAAAAGCTTGTACGTGATAAAGCTGTAAATAATTCTTTAAGCAATCTTTCTTCTCTGCTTTTATTTTCTCCTACAGATCTGGTATTATAAATGCAAGGAAAACATGGAGGGTTACATCGAGCTTCTCATTGATTTATAAGATTTTAATGGTGTATCACTGGTTAAAAATAACTGAGTAACCTTATCCCATGCTTAGAGATTTATGAATGAAATAAATAGAAGATCTGTAGAATGCTGATAACTACCCAGTGCCCTGTGGTACAAAGACACTGCGCCTGGAGAAATGGTTCATCCTTTGCCGTTTTGCTGGATTATTTTAGGCATGTAAGTTTTAAAGTCTGGTTCCTCGTGTAAAAATAAAGGAAATATTTATATTGCATTGGCAGCCAAGTCATTACTGGTGCCTGGTTGTATGGCAGTGTACCCAGAGATACGAAATGTTAGTCTAAAACTAAACCAAAACCAAGTTTTTCATTCAGATGTAGACCTTAAACCACATGGCATGTGACACAGCATGCCAAGAATCAGGCTTTGCGAGTTCTTGGCTTTGACTGGAGGTAAGGGGAGGACAGGGGAAGGAGCCAGCTTAAAAAAGGAGGAGAAATATTGTACAGCAAAACTGAATTAATGCCTGTGAAGCACGGACAGCTTCAGAGCTGTGGTGACCATTAGCATGGACACAACCTCCATCTCCACAGTCCTGCACTTTCCTACTGCTGTTGCTACCTTGGCTTTTGCCAAAACGTTTAGAAGTCACAGAGGAGAAGGGGATGGACAGAAAGCTTTAGGCTGTCCAGTGGAAGCACAATGAAGTGCAGTGTTTAATAGGAGAGAAACATTTTCTTACCGGGTGTTTTCTTTCCCCAGCTGGTTTGTTGTCACTACTGCAGCGGGGTTTCTGTCTCCGTGGAGATCAGAGGTGGAATCCAGTCACCATGGAGCTGGTGCCTTTGTCCTGGCTGCCTGGAACTGGGCCAGGGGCTGAAGGAGCTGGGAGTGTTTCTTAGCAAAACAAACACTGCAAATGCTCTCAGAAGTGCACAGATTTGGTAAAGGGAAGAGGATTTCCACACGTCTGAAGAGCTCCTCAGCTTGTGCCCTGTGTGTGCCAGAGGAGCTCAGAATAGCAGGATCCATGGTAAGTAACAGCACAGCCCTCACCCTGAACAACCTGCAGCTTTATTGAGCAGTGAATGAAAAGCCTGGCTGATGGGATAGGGGAGAAAAACAGCCAGAAGGAGGAAGTCAGTGCAGGTGTTGCTGACTCCACTGGAAGAGAATACAAAGCACAGAGGAGTGAGTGATGTGGATAAGGGATATGAAGCAAAGAAGACAAGGAGGCTGCAGTACCAGATCCTTCAAAATGGATAAAATCAAAGCAGGTTTGTGGGCTTGCTTGCAGAAAAGGGATGTTTCTGGAAAAACAGAGTGTATCAGGAGAGCTGGGACTTTGATGCGTGGTTTATAGGCAGCTGGTGTAATTTAGAATACATATACACATGTATAGGCATATACATATATTTGTACCAAAAACAAATAAAAACCATTCCAGACTAAAGCAAAGATGAGCTTGTAAAGTGAAGGGGGGAAATAAAAAAATAACAAAACCCACCAAATCCAAAAGGAAAAAGGTTTGGGGCGGGGGGATGTTTCTCCAAACAAGAATGAATATAAAGATGTTCTAGGAGTACAGCTGCTTTGTCATAAAAGTGAACTGGAATGAAGCATCAAAGCATAGGTATGAACTTATCAAAGTGCCCTTTAGTTAGTAACTAACTACACACCTTTAAAGCTTCTGCTATGGGTGACTAAAACCTTTCACCTGCAGAGCTGTTCTGGTTTTAAGAAACTGGTTTCTTGAAATTTTCTGGCGTGATCAACTTTGTAAACTTGCATTTCCCTCTCAGCACATTATCAGTGTGGAACATCCCACTGTAGTTGAGAATGACTATGGATTTGGTGGAAGGCTGTGTTAGTATGTGAGCCACGTTCAAAGAAGTGTCAAAAAATGCCACTAATAGCTTTTAAAAGATAAATTTTGCATGTCTTCAGTTAGATGTTTAACACAAAATTCCTGC
>NW_009937669.1:3998-13729 GCF_000696875.1 Nestor notabilis
CTGGGTTACATTATTAGATGCAGCCATTACTTCCAAGCACCTTTTAATAAATCAAGATAATATCCTTTAGCAGGAGGTGAGATTGTAATGTTTCTACTCTATAATTACATGCTATAGCATGCAGAGCATCAGCAAAGTACCTTTTGCACTGATAAAGCAGTTTGGTTTGTAATCTTCCCTTCACCTCACCAGGTGAACAGCTGTGACTTTTGTGTATGACAAGAGTAAAATGGTGAAAAGATAAACACAACTGCTAGAGCTCTGCTGAAAATCATCATCACCCAGACTGGTTTGGGTTGAAGGGACTTTAAAGCTCATCCAGTCCCAACCCCCTGCCACGGGCAGGGACACCTTCCACTAGAGCAGGTTGCTCCAAGCCCCTGTGTCCAACCTGGCCTTGAACACTGCCAGGGATGGGGCAGCCACAGCTTCTCTGGGCACCCTGTGCCAGCGCCTCAGCACCCTCACAGGGAAGAGCTTCTGCCTTAGATCTAACCTGAACTTCCCCTGTTTCAGTTTGAACCCCTTGTCCTATCGCTGCAGTCCCTGATGAAGAGTCCCTCTCCAGCATCCATCCAAATATAGAACCTCAGGACCCGGCCGTACGGCTGAAGTCCCAAAGCTATTTTAACACTGCAAAATAGTTGAGCTTCACAGGAAGCACAACAACAACAACAACAAACTAATCCTGTGAAATTGTAGGTCATGTTGACAGCAACCTACGTTTTCTTGTGAAAATGAATTCATGTAGGCAGTGAATGCAAAATGAACTAGGTGCCTCTGCTCTTCCAGAACCACCACCCTTTCAGGAGTGGCTCTTTCCAAATACAGAAGCAAAGTAGCTGTTGTACCACTGAAGTGCAAATCCATTGCTCTGAAGTGTTGCATGCACCCTGCTCCCTTAGTCCCATGAGGATAAGGTTTTGTTTCTATCTGTCTAAGTGTCACAGCCACCAGTCTCATCTCAAACACCTGAAGCAGTGAGATAGTCAGGACTGACTACTTGTAGCATTTGTAAACCTGGCTGATGGGAAATGCAGTGGGTTCCCCGGCTGGGTGAATTGCACCTTCTCTTTCTTCCATTCCTAGTGTATAATGAATACCAAGTAGCATTTCAACTTCTTTTCCCCTCTAACTGAATTGCAAGATCTCACCAACTTGTAGACACAGCTGGAGCACATAAACGTGCACTTATTTGGAGAAACATGTTCTTTCTGCAGTTTGTTACATGCTGAGTTACTAAGATAAACCACTGGGGTTTAATAAACACTTCATTCTTGCTTAGCTTTAATAGGCTTCTTTTATTAAAAAAGTAATACATTCTGTATTTTATGCATTTATTTTTCTCTAGTTGCACGCATTTCTACAAGTCCCAGTCCTATTCCCTGTGCTGCAAAGCTCCCTAAACCAGGGCCACCGGAACCCCAGCGTTCTCCTAACGGTGGCGCTGAAGCACAGATAAATGGGTACGGCCAAGTACTCTGTACAGAATAAATACCCAACACCCTGGTCATCACTAAAATTGGCAGGTTTAGATCCTTTAGGGTAGTATCTGAATTAAAAAAAAAGTTTCACCTCTGTGCCTTCAGCATTTAAAAGTGAGGATTGTACATTAGCAAGACAGGCCACATATAAGCAAAGTTCTATAACCTTGATTTTTATAGTACATTGGAACTAAAGAGTCCTCTGCACTTTGCCAAACAGGACATCTACAGTCCCACTTCATGCTGCTTTTGCCGTAGAAGTGACTTTCATATCCTAGAAATGTACAACTGCAACTAAAGGACCTGGCATGGTGTAATGAGGGTACAGCACAGCCTATGAGCACGAACAAAATGCAACTTGTTGTCTTATTAATAACACCTCATGAACAATCCTGAGGTGTAAAGAAAGAGGTGACTGGGGGTTTTTGCTGGTAATTTGGATTATTTAAGGGAACAGCAACACTTTCAGCAACACAAGCATCCAGGTATCACAGCTACCTCTACCAACTGTATTCTTTAAGTGCCTTCTTTCTTTAAGTCTTTTTTAGTGAATAAGAAGTGAAAGAATCCCTTAAATTTACATAATAATCTTCAGGCAGATGTTTAATTTGAAATATGAAGTGACACTTGACAGCACAAAACCAGAACAGCAACGGAGCAGAGACTGTCAAAGACCTGCTGTGTTCCTCTTCCAAGTTTCACCCCTACACCTTTAATTTCATTCCCAAGGTTTCTTTTTGATACTAGCAATTAAAAAGCCACCTTATTTTGTCAACTTTGCAACCATTAACATCCTGAGAGGTAGCGTGTCTTCTATCCAAGTGTTTGGCGAGTTCATCATCTTCTCCCAGAGGGCAGTTTCTGCTGAAGTAGAATCCATCCAGTCTACTGTAGTCCCATAGCTTCTGCCTAGAAAAATGTCAGTTAAGAGAAACATTACTTAACATGCTGCAGAGCTGGGAGCAGACACATTTGTCCGACTTCTAAAACTGTTTCATCTCCTCAGGTGGCTGAGCCAGTACTTTGAAGAACCAGTTCTACATTTGTAGACTTGAACAGTTCTATCAAACACAATTAATAGGAGTTTCACACAGAAACTTGGTCATCTTTCATGTTATCCTTAGCCTTTTTGTCACAAGATGTAGGAGCTTGGAGCAACCTGCTCTAGTGGAAGGTGTCCCTGTCCGTGGCAGGAGCTTGGAACTGGATGAGCTTTAAGGTCCCTCCCAACCCAAACCAGTCTGGGACTCTTTGAATATCTGAGAGGATTTAAGAATAAAACAGGAGACTGATTTTGTACCATGTTGGAAACTCCAAAACTGAAATTGAGATTTACTATTAGTTTTTTAGGTTATTCTGGTGAACCACTGTAATTTGGGAAACACAATTTTTTCTGGTCTTTGCTTGAAAAGATCCAGATACATCCCCCCCTCAGACCGGAGAGGACAATGAGTGGGAGAAATACAACAAAAGCGAAAACATACAGTTCTTCTCTCTGCACATTTTATATTGCCCTCATGCTAAAAACTTGTTTGCATTTCTAAATTTTCCTCTCCAGTATCTTCAGATCTTATCACACATTCCTGATCTATCCTTTTATCTCCACCCAATACAGTCCTTACACCTCATACCTACTTTTTGCGTAGGTTTGTAAGATGTTACCAATATTTTGGGTGCAGGAACAGCATGTTATTGTACTTCAAACAGTACCAGATACAATGTATGGCCAGGCAAAGGTTTATTTCCAGTATTTCTCCTTACTTGTCAGTCATCCTAACCCTCATAACACTGCTGAGATTTACATTTCAGGATCTGTGCTGAAGAGTAGGGGAGTTACCGAATGAAACTCTTCCATAAATAACTAACTGAAGGGCTGCTTGGTGATCTTTGCCAAAAGAGAAGAAATGGAAGAGAGAAAAAAAGGAGAGCCTGTATTCTGTAGATTAAGGCTTAATGTGTTCATTGTCCCATACCTGTTCCAAGGCCTATCCTTAGACCTCCCAGAAAGTGGTTGGCCAGTTTGTTGTGGTCCCAGACTGTGAGTTCTACACAGGCTTCTTTCAAATCTTCTGGTCTAAAGCCATCATAGACCATGGTGTGGTTGAATATGGGGTTTGTAGTTTTTGCCACTGTTCTTGTTTTCTGGCGGCTTTTTCGGCTGGTGTCTGGCAGAATGGTGCTTCAGGAAGAAAAAGTATCATCAGTTTGCACTTAAATATTAAACATAGACAAAACCTACTGATTAACACTGCCCTTTTGCATGTTGGGATATGGCTGAAGGTGCATCATGGAGATGAAGTCAAAGGTCATATTCTCAGTCCCAAGAAATACTGGCAGCACGTATCCACCCCTGTGCTTCAGCAGATGGAAGGGAAGGGAAGGGGAGGTCAGGTGAGGAATAGGCAGATGTGATTTTATTTATCTCTAATGACACCGAAAACCTTTTGTTGCTGCCAGAGATTTCCCAACCACCTTGTTATTCTTGTCTCTTCACATTTTTAGACTGCATGTGGAAAGGAAGGAGGAAGAAATACCACAACGCTTCCCACTTGTCCCACTTGTCTCCTCCCCAGAGTTGCTAAGCTAAGCCAGGCTCCTGCACAAACACACCTTGCTTAAATGCAAATAAAAGCAGGCACAATTGTGAGTAGCCCTTTCGCCAAGTAACTGAGCAGCAGAATGGAAGAGCAACGAGGACACAGGAAGCTCTCCCAGTCTGTTCTACTTGGTGCCACATACTTAGCATCTTGAAGCTGTAAGTCCTGCAGGACCGATTTGCATTACAATCAAGGAGAATCAGAAAGTAATTAGGTGGTTTTTAATTTGAATGTAGAAACATGAAGATAAGAGTAGGAAGCAGGACAGTATTAGGCCACCCCGTTTTAGGACTTTAACCTCAGTTCTTACCACTTAATAAAAGAGTTGAGCCTGTTGCCTCTCAGAAGAGGAAGGTCATGGCATTCTTTCACCCAGATGTGGACCTCACCAGTAGGAAGAGTCTTCTTCCCTGTAAAATTAAAACATCTGATGAAGCCTTATAGATCCCTTTTAAAGGTAATTTCCGTGATGCAGCAGTTCCTGCCCATTTGTAGAGGGGATATTTGGCCTAGACTCTCATTGTCTCACATCTTAATTCAACCTCTGAAGCTGCAATCTTCATCCCATCAAAGTACAGCAAGACCACATCATGTCTGTATTCCTACTTCTCTTACAACTAAATACATGCTATCGGTCTCCTCTTTCAAAGCCTCCTAGATAAGGACATCAGCTTGTCTTCAGTCTATGTGGTGTTAACATTTATTGATGCTTGTACTTGCAAATAAGCTCTTTTGTGCTCTAAATACATTCTTATTGACTGACTGGATAGATTAAAAGCCTGACCTCACTGTCAGTTATCAGTTGCCAGACAAGATAAAACCAAACAGATCTTACTGGTATAAAATGCTGCATTCCAAATACTTCCTGGTATTTTCTGCTTCTAGTATTGCTTGAATTCAGTGTGTTGTCATTGTTTATTTAGCAAATCACAGCACCTGCCTGGTGATTTATAATCTCTAAAATTACTAGTGAGATAACAGAATTTGTTACACATACAGACTGTGTTACAAATCAAAGATTATAGCAATGAGGTTATTTCTTCTGTAGTAACATTAAAACCAACAAAAAGATCCTAAAGTGGTCATTGAATCCTAAACTGAATTCATGAGCAGAGTGACTTTAGAAGAAAAAAGTAATTCTACTTTATGTTAAAACAAGGTGTCTGAAATGTCTGAGTAGAAAGAACTAAACCTCCAAAGGCTTAACAAACCCAAAGCAAGCAGCAAAGCGTACCTCCAGCAGGGTGTGGGACATACAGGAGGGCCAGTTTCATCTCCCCTCTGTTTTCTAGTTTAAGAGTCATCACTGACGTCTGAAATTTAAGAAGAAAAGCCCACAAATGTCAAACCTTGCACTTCACGAAGAGTTTCCTCTGCAGAGTTTGGCACTCAAACAAGCCTGACTTCTACATGAGACAAGTTGTTTTTCCTCCTATTCCTTACCCATTAGTCTTTCCTCAATTTTCAGGACATGAGAGATTCTAAGGCATGTTCAACCACTTGGCAGTGCCTCAGATATACAACTCTTCCACCAAAGCAGAAAACGAGACGCAGGAGAGGCCAGAAGGCTTTGAGGATGCATCTTTTCCACTGATGTGCCCTTATTTAAAACCAGAACATATGCTTTTTCAATCAGGAAACTTACTCTTTATGCAACAGAAAGTGCACTTCTCTAAACTCATTCCTATAGGAATGTTTTCCCTCATTTAATACACTCTGAAAATCAGCCACAACAAGAGTTAGTTTGCAAAAAGGCACAAGAATGTGTCACTTCTTCATAGAGCGTCATGGGCTGTGTGGGGATGGAACAACCCCTGTTAACATTTATCTACCTAGAGCGGTTTTAAAATCAGTTGAATTCAACTAGTGCTAACCACAACATTGCTGGTTTGGTCTATAAATTATTCAACTTTGGGTTGAGCTGATTTTGAAATGATTTCATGAAGTAAATTCAAGGAAGAGAAGAAAAAGAAAGAAAACAACAGTGAAGAAACCTGAACCTCTGGCAGTGGCTTAGCTGAAAGCTTAGATCTTGGCTGAAACCCATTAACAACCAAGAGGCACATAGACATGGAAGTCATCCTCACATCTGATACTAAAATGCTGTTGCACTTGCTCCATGTTCTCAGGAGGTTTACTTCACATGTGGGGGCAAAGTGCCTTCAGGTATATCTGCAGCAACATGATAAAAGTGAAAAACACCTTGAAATTCCTACTCCTTACACTATGAGAAAGATTTTCCTACTATGATAGCTAGCTACTTACTAGACTAACAGAAACCTCAGAACTGGATGTTCCATCTACCAGAAAAGAGGCATTTCTGATTATAACCAACACAAAACCACAGAACAAACAAGACCAAACCTAAGTAAATAATGACTTGGGGTTTTGCACTTAGTGACCTACCCTTGGCTTGAGTGGAAACCAGTTGATCTGCTTGTTGGATTTCTCATCCCAGTCCCAAGTTCCTAAATCCAGCTCCACTTCACCAAGGAAGCTATTCCTCCCAAAGGTATCATTGTGCCACACAGAGATATTGAGGCTTTGGTCCTTCAGGAGATCCTTCTCAATTTTATACTGCCAAGAGGAAGAAATAAGGAAAAAAAATTTAAAAGCTGGATTTTTATCAGTGCTGTGTCTGAAATGAGTGACAGGGTTAGGAAAAAATGTGTCTGGATTTATACACCCACAGCTGCTCATTTCAGAACAAAACCCTCTTGATGTTTTACTTTCCATTTCATAGAATCCCAGACTGGTTTGTGTTGGAAGGGAGCTTAAAGCTCATCCAGTTCCAGCTCCTGCCATGGGCAGGGACACCTTCTGCTAGAGCAGGTTGCTCCAAGCCCCTGTGTCCAACCTGGCCTTGAACACTGCCAGGGATGGGGCAGCCACAGCTTCTCTGGGCACCCTGCGCCAGCGCCTCAGCACCCTCACAGGGAAGAGCTTCTTCCTTATAACTAACCTAAATCTCCCCTCTGTCAGTTTAAAGCCATTCCCCCTTGTCCTGTCAATACATGGTCTTATAAAAAACCCTCTCCAGCTTTTGTCAGCCCCTTTAGGCACTGGAGCTCCTCTAAGGTCTCCCTTTAAGGAGCCTTCTCTTCTCCAGGCTAAACAAGCCTAACTCTCAGCCTGTCTCCATAAAAGAGGTGCTCCAGCACTCACAGCATCTTCATGGTCCTTCTCTGGAAGCATCTTAAGCTCATACTAAATTTGTATTTGTGACAAACATACAACCACCAGTGTCCTCAGTGCTGTACCCAGAGCACACTGTGGGATTCACCTGTCAAGGAAAGGACACAGGTACTTCTGCAGAGCAATCCACCTCATCCTCATGTCTCTTTTGAGAGCGTCTACGCCTGTGCCTAAAAGTTAAGGGCCCTCCTTCATGCATGTAGTATTTCATATGTAGGAATAGATAGATAAATACCCTCAGTATTTCATTATAGACTGGATTAAAAGTTTTCTTTTTGACAGAAGTCTTCCGTTTGCCCAGCTTGTATTTCTCTGGAAGCAGGTAGGTCTTTACATACCTAGAATTTAGACAGGCTTGTTAGAAGGGCAAAAACCCCCACCCGTTCCAACTTCCCCTTCCAAAAGACATAAATATTTGCTGATACAGTAAAATAAATCCACTAAACTTAATAGCCATTATGTTGTTCAAGTTGTTACATTTAGGAAGTGAACAGTATAACAACAGTTTCCAAAGTGGGACATTAATCTCCTTCTATGGGGGGAAATGTGTTGAAATGTCTCCTTAACATATACTAATACAGAATATTTCACTATAGTATGCCCAGCTATCATATTTATTGGCTCTAATCCCATTGAAAACATCAATCCAGGATTTATCATCTGGAAAGCTGAATCTTAAAAGAGAATTTCATATTCTTAAAAGTTTGAGCTTCCCCTTCAGAGTGAAAAACCATGTGGAGCATGTTACAGTCTCTTCATTGGGTTGTACACTCCAACAGGTTATACATTAAAGATAAAGCTTCCATAAGGAAATGAGTATGTTCTGTGTACTCACGGGTCTGAACGCTGATGCTTAACGTCTGCCACTGCCAAGTCTTTGCACTGGCAAATGAAAATGTGGAGCTCCTTCAGCTGTTCCACATAATCAATAGCAAACTGGATGTTCCCCTTCACATCAACGTTGCCAAAGTCTGCACTATAGATGCTCATCAGGCTTCCACTTACCTGTGTCAGACAAGAGGAGAAACATTTTCCAGGCATTGCATTTTACCACATACTTCAAGGTTAGGGGAGAAGTTGTGCTCAGAATTCAGCCAGTAAAGATATCAGCTGTGTCCCTTTAGATGTAATGACAAAGGGTAGGGACACTGTAACAGAAGATTCTCAGCAAGCAGAAAGTTATTTGTAAGTCAAAGGTGTTAGGCCAAATTTGCTCCAAAAACACTGTGTTTATTGCACTGAAATAGAAGTGATGGAATGCTGCAGATCTGGAGATTGAATGTGATCAAATTCTTGAAATACTACTTCTAGATCTCTTCAGCTGATCTTCCTTCTGTAGAAAGCAGAGCTTAAGAGTTTAGGGCAACAGGCCTTTAGAAAACATCAACAGAAAGATTAGTGCTAAGGTCTATATGGCTGAATTATGTACCTAAGTAAAGCACTGAAAATTAAACACTACATACACAGCAAGAGAAGGATGTACAATCATTTTTAATCTCAGTATCCTTCCCCAAAATCTTACTTTTCCCCATAAAGTCCATAGAAACTAATGACTTGGTTAGCTATTTCATGGACTTAAACACCCCACGTACCAATACTGCCTCTTGCTTTCGGCTACTTCTCCCCCCTTCCTCCTTTTTTCTCCAACCCTGGCAGTGTTCAAGGCCAGATTGGACAGAGCCTTGGGCGACAGTTTAGTGTGTGGTGTCCCTGCTCATGGCAGGGGGGTTGGAACTAGATGATCTTAAGGTCCTTTCCAACCCAAACTGTTCTATGATTCTATGATTCTTTTCTGCATGTTTGTTCTATAGAACTCATCCCTCATTTTCAGCTACAAACGTAAGCTCTTGGGGTAAAAGCCTCCTCTTTGTTCAGTGTTTATAGAGGGGAGGCCTGAACAAGCTCCAATATATTACCAGAAAACAAAAGTAAAACCAATTCTATTTTATTTCTTTTAGGCAATTCCATGCAAGGGTTCACACAACAGAGAGGGAAGGAGGGAGACAGAGATACCAGGAAAGGTAAGAGGAATAAGAAGGGAGCTGAAACACTACTGAAGAGATTAGCAAAAGGAAAGTGCCATTAAAACAAGGCTCTGGTTTACATACAGAGGATAAGGAGGCCATGCCAGAGGAGCCACTAAGATTGGTTAGAGAGCTGGGACTCTTCTTGATTCTGCCAAGGGAATAACTGCTCTCTGATGCTGTATCTGTCTCTCTGTCATCACTCTACAAAAACAGCACAGAAAAAGTCTGTGTTGGTTCTTCATGGTTACAAGGAACATTAAAAGCAAACAAAAACAAAGAGAGTTTTAATGCAGATTGAGACTCAGTGAAAACCTGATTTAAATCCCCTTGTTGTGCAATATAAGTAACTAATATTTCTTGAAGTAGGTCACACACTTGAAGTTGAAAGGAATATTTCCTGATGGAAAGCCTACAGTGAAAATTTAAAG
>NW_009937669.1:13760-39503 GCF_000696875.1 Nestor notabilis
TTGGCTTTAAATCTCAAATGGCAGTGAAAGAGTACAATTTTACTGGCACAATTAAACTCAGCTTCTCTACTTCACTTTGCAAGTGATAATGCTCAGGTCTTTTACCAGTCCCTTTCTGTTACATAGCAAATACAGTCAATTCTGTACCCTGTCTTGAAGGCAGCTAGCTGGGAGGCAACATGCACACTAAAGCACCAGATACAAAGAGCCTTTCTTGCAGGACACTAAGCAGGGCCCTGCTTTTCCATCAAGGAACTGCAGTTGTTGTTTACCTGGTCATTACCAGGTTATGTGCTTACAACCCCATTCTGTCTCAATGCTATTGCTGTACTAAAGAATCGATGCTTCACTTCCCATGTGTGTCTTGGCATCTTCCTTTGCGAGCTGCTGAAGAAAACAGCATTTTCCTGCTGCACTCCAGCCACGATCCATTTACAGGGCTTCTCCCCTCCTTTATACAGTTTTGATCCAGCAACACAAGATTAGTAAACAACATCTACACACTCTAAATCAAACGAATATTTATAGACATAAATAAACACCATAGAAGCATTATTAATAAGTCTTTATGAAGATCTGCTAATTGTAGCTTCTCTGGCCATGTCTGTACTGCTAGGCCAAGATTATTCTCCAGTTCAGAGGCCAAAGGTAAGGGCTGACTAATGCCCATCCTAATGCTCATTCTGCCCAGGCCAGGGCTCCTTGAGAGGAAAATTGGTTTGGAGAGAGATATTTGGGACTGTCCAACGTAAATCCAGGGAGTGAAGTAACAGTTAAGCCATGTGGCTAATCAGTCGTGTTCCAAAGAGTTCATGGAAGACAGTTAAAATCCTAAGCTCCCTTATAAAGAATAGATGGCTTCTCTAGGACCACTTTAGCTGCTGTCCATGGAGCAGGTCAGCAGGACAATGGAACTTACCTCTTCCTGTATGAATGATGGTACTGACTTGCTCAGCCCTTTGAGTTTTTCAGGATTGGAAGACAGCTTGTCAGGCTGTGAAGGCACTGTGGAAACTGAAGAGCAGCAATTCAAAAGGCTTCAAAAATACATTTGTACATCAAAACAGGGATGTTCCACAACATGACACAGTTAGACAAATTCAGGCGAAATAACATGCACATGCACAACCGGTTTACAACTTGGATGCGAGGTTGGTCCTCCTCCCTACACCCCCCAGAGGACTCATTAGGAAGCATAATCTACTTTGACAGCTTCTATAACACTGACCAAAGGACTTCGGCAGGAGCAGAAACATTGACATTGCTTGACATGATGTACAAGCCTGGGTGCTGCAACCAAATTCTAATCAAAAGGGATGAAGAAAATATTTTCAGTTTACCTTCTACATTTCTTCCTAGAACAAGGATAAGTGCAGCACTCATGCACTAACCATACCCTCATGGACATTAGAGTCATACAATGGTTTGGGCTGGAAGACCATCCAATTCCAACCCCCTACCACAGGCAGGGACACCTTCCACTAGAGCAGGTTGCTCCAAGCCCCTGTGTCCAAGCTGACCTTGAACACTGCCAGGGATGGGGCAGCCACAGCTTCTCTGGGCACCCTGTGCCAGCGCCTCAGCACCCTCACAGGGAAGAGCTTCTGCCTCAGAGCTCATCTCCATCTCCCCTCTGGCAGGTTCAAGCCATTCCCTTTGTCCTGTCCCTCCAGGCCCTTGTCCAAAGCCCCTCTCCAGGTTTCCTGGAGCCCCTTTAGGCACTGGAGCTGCTCTAAGGTCTCCCCTTCAGGAGCCTTCTCTTCTCCAGGCTGCCCCAGCCCAGCTCTCTCAGCCTGGCTCCAGAGCAGAGCTGCTCCAGTCCTCAGAGCATCTCCATGGCCTCCTAATCCTAGTTCCAATCCTAGAATGATTACAGTCATCATAAAGTTCTTGGTAAGAAATCAGCATACAGCTAAACTCTGTTCTTTTCTTTACAGTCTAATTAATTGCAATAGGAACATTGTGTAAATCAAGCTATTTTTAGACCTAAGCAAAGGCATTTCAAGTATTCCTAGTTAATTTTAAGATGCATATCATTAATGATGCACTTTTTTGCAGCCCATCTCTTCATTTGTATACCTCTAATGAAGTTCACTTCTACGCTCTTTCACTGTACAAAGCTTAACTGCACAACATTGCAGCCTTGCAAAAATCCAGTTTGCAGTAAGCCCATGATACTCAGAATTTTCCATTCTCTAACCCCACTTATATTTAATAATGCACTAAAGCTCTTTATCTGTGGACTGGATACACATTGTTAAACACACCAAGACTGAATAGCATATGACAGAACTACTTGGCAACAAACAGCCAGCTAGAGGCACACCTGTCTATCACACAAAGTGAAACACTGCAACACTGTTTGCAAGGTGAGAGTTAAGCTTTTGCAAAGCTGTTGCTGGATGAAGCTCAATTAGCACTCAACATGTCAGTTGTTTTCAGTATGCAGTTAGATGCAGTTTCCACATGGAGCTCGGATCTAGTCCAGATGTATAACTTGTTAGTTGTTAAGTAACAAAGGATTTGTGATGCATTAGTTTAAATATCAATGGAGAAGCCTCTCCATTGTCTGCTGGAAGGATCCTGTTACTCACTTCCGGTGGCATTTTCATTCCTCTCTTGATGCTGACCAGGTTTCGGACCTGCTCAGTGCAGTATTGACAACAGTCATTTAGTAGCACAAACAGCTTTGCAATGTTATAAATAACATCAATACATGTTAGATATGGGAAGTTTTTGACTTCCCCAGACCCTGTGTGTTTCTATATTTTGCATTGCTGTCCTCCTTTGAGGAGCTGGATCACAACAAGGGGAACATGAGTGTACAAGCTAAGCAAAGCAAGAACTTGCCTGTGTGCAGAGCTATTCATTTGGCTGTTTGCTATTTTTTCAAAACTTCACTCTTAATACATTTAAGCTCCAAATAACCCCCTCACCCTTTTCAGGTAAGTGTCTATACATTCCATCCTGAACATAAAACATGCTTTCAAGTAGGGGGCTCCATCTGAAAGCAAAGTACAGTATGGTACTGAAGCCTTATGTTCATTTTCTGGACAGTGCATGCATCCTGTCATGCTACAATCACCCTGTTTATACTATAAGCCACTAACATGCAGAATGCCTTAAAGCATCTAAAACATGACAACAAATGCAACTGTGCACAACTATTTTTTATAGCTATAGTGCTCCAATGCAGTAAAGAAAGAGTTGTGTGTTATGTGCTACCATATTCGATGTAATTTAATGGTTTTCCATTGTATTCATCTTGACATTGAGCAGGTTTGCTTTTATTTTCTTAGATTTGGAATTTCTAAAGGTATATAGGAAAAATTAACAGCAAGGCATCTGTAATGCACTAGTGGACTGATGATAGCTACTGGAGCTGATCTAGAGCTTCGTCTACTTCTTGGAGTAACTACTTTGCTAGATTGAGAAAGGGATTGTAGGAGAGGTTCCTTTTCAACTGATGCACTCTGAAGGGTGTTTTGCACTAGCAAAAACCATCTTATAATGCAACAGATTAACAGACAAATTCAATATTTACTTAAGTCAAGTCTTTCAACTGAGCTACTGTTCAAAGCTCTCAATAATTTCAGTAACTGTTTCACAGGCTGAATTACCAAAGGCCAAAACAACACACTGGTAAGTGGTAGAGAGTTTCTACAGATATAGCAGGACATAACAGTATATTCCTTAAGAGTAAAACACCACAGTGAAAGTCTACAAACATTTCAGTCATGCTGAAATTAATCAAATCTAGAAGCACAATTCTTGCTTAAAAAAAATCCTGCACTAGCAAATAGAAGCCATTGAAAAAACAAAGTTCCATGCAGACACAAAAGAATATTTACCATCTTCAGCACTAAGAGCTAATTCTTCCTTTGGATTAGTTATTTTTCCTTTATCTGTGCAGGAAAAAAGTAACACACAGTTAGGAATTCTGCTGTTCAGTGTGATAAAATGGATGGCAGTGGTAATCACAGAGCTAACAGTGGTGAGGACACAAAGTCAAACAAACCAGCAGAGCCATGGAAATGGTTAATTCAAGAGATGCTTTCTACTTCACACACTGCAGCAAGCCTGCAGCCAAGCAGCAGTCTCACGTCGACATGGTTTCTATGAGTGTGCCATTGCAAGTGTTAGTGCATACCTAAAACCTAGTTAGAAGCAGGCAACAGCATAAGTAGTATTAGAAGAGTAATTTGCCAACGACAGCCAGCATCTTTCAAAATCTACACTCCACACTTCAGTTTACACATGAAGTTCAGGTTAGGTCTTCCCCATTAGGCAGAGGATGAGCCTGAAAACACTCAGGGGTAGTATGAAGGGAGACAGGAATAATAACTCAACATAAAAACCTAAGAAGGCTACAAAGGGAATGAATTTGAAGTACAATCTTGTCTCATTGTATTCTCTTAGAGTGATTTTGGGATATTAACTGCTAGAATACAAATGTGAAATGCTACTAAACTGATTTTCTCATACTTCCACTGTCTACTAATTTGACCCAAGCCAACAGGTCTTGACCCAAGCAAGAGGCAATGGCAGTTGTTGCTCACTGCACATTTGGGTAGTTGCCAAAGCTTTCAATATTGAAAGACGAGAATCCCAGACTGGTTTGGGTTGGAAGGGACCTTAAAGCTCATCCAGTTCCAACCCCCTGCCACAGGCAGGGACACCTTCCACTAGAGCAGGTTGCTCCAAGCCCCTGTGTCCAACCCGGCCTTGAACACTGCCAGGGATGGGGCAGCCACAGCTTCTCTGGGCACCCTGTGCCAGCACCTCACCAACTCTTCAAGGAATACTTCACCACTGATTAACACAGTGCATTTTTGGAAGATGTCTGCTTCATGGACCTGTGCTGTGTCAAAAGCATCACAAAGAACTGAAGTCTAAACCATGTGAGAAAAGAACATGGTTCTACAGTACAAGTTCCATACAGCTCACTGGGAAACACAGACAAAAACACTACTTGGCAAAGCTGTATGGAAGACCAGCATGAACATGGTTAAGCCAAACTGGGGTCACGGGAGACACACAAGCTTTGTGCTCACTTGAGGTGGCTGATGGAATGTCCTCTAGACTTTTGGAAGGCATTTTCCTATCTGCACTCCTTTTCAAAGCCAGCAAAACAGGGTTTAGTTCTTCTTCTGAACCTGTTATGAGACAAAACACATGAACACTGCACATACAGACATGCCACAAATAAGTCACTAAAAATACAACCACGGATTGCCCATGAGAATCTATTTTGACTGTTAGCAAAGACTGAACATTCAGTGAAAATGCAAAAGAAGTCCAAAATAAACAAAATGTCTAATTTTAAGTGTCCGTTTGCTGTCTCTGAAGTGTCTTGGCCATCAGTAGAGAGGCAGGTTGGCTGATTTGCCTTGTGTGGGTATGTGTATACTGACTAATAATGGGGTTTGGGGCAATTGTGGCACTTAACTGGCTAAGAATAATATAGACTTTAGTCATTTTGTAACTATCTTGGTATGAACCAGCTCCAAAAACAAAGTTAACAGCTTTAGTTTTTCCCTCTGTTCAACTTTGTTCTATTTTCCTCCCCAGGGAAAGTAATTTCGTTTCAATACTGGAGTAAAAACCACAAAACCACCCAGTGGAGATATTTGGATCCCTGAAATGATGCAATTGTCTCCAAGGGCAGAATCAAGACAGACAGAAACCTTTGAGACCCTGTCTCCTCCGTGCCTCCGTTTCCTCCTCATCAGCCAACCAACCAACCAGGCCTTACAGTGCTGCTGTCTGTAATCACAGGTAAAACCAAATTATGTTTCCTTTTTCCTCATTTGTCTTGAGTCTTTGCTGACTTCCATTGGAATCTCACTTTCAGAACAGACTCAGGAGTGAGTTGGCAGGCCCTGGGAACCTGACACATTGCTCACATTCTCTCTGGGTGGAGAAACCATTCCCAGCCTCTCAGCATGAGATTAAAAAGGTCAAATTATTTCTCTACCTTATGCCCTTCGATGACTACCACACGCTACACGCTGATTAGAGCAGCCATTCAGTCAGGTAATGAGAATCCCAATGAACAGACCATTTATATGACCACTTCCTAGCAGGCAGCAACACTGAATAAAATAGCAGAGAGTGTTGGTACTGTCTTTATATCCAGCCATTCCACTGATGAGGATTTACCTTTGAAGAACAACTGGTCACACTAAAGAATGAACTGAGTCAGCCACTGATTTTTTCCTCTCTTTTAATCCAGTATATTTAAAAGAAATACTAGAATTTGAGTGTTTCAATGTTAGTAATTTGAAGGTGATGTCACAGGGGAGGAAGAAAAGGGTGAATCATGAAGACTGATGTGATTGATTCATGCTGCTGAACTCCCCTCACCGAAAAAGTTCAGCCAAATGTGGTATGTGTGAAACACTTTCCAATTAAAGGACCTACTGAGTCTTCCCATCCTTCCCAACAACTATCCAAAGCATTCAGTTGAGAAATGCCTTGTGATACACGAAGTATCACACAGACTTTGTGTAAATGTATTTCAAGTTGGCTACTAAGGAAAGTGTAGCCATGTTTAACAATCCAGCACCCTGAGTTTTAGAAATCAAACAGCTCACGAGATAAACTTCTGCTTCCAGAGTGGGAATCAGAGTGTTCACTGGAAGAACTGGATCCCAGATCTGATCCAACCCTTTCCTCTTCATCATGCAGAGACATGAGGTGAAGTTGAGCTTCTCCTGGCTGGGGGGAGCAGCTCTCATCTCTAAGTGGTGTGCTTGCTCTCCTGAATCCCAATGGTGCTTTAAAGTCTGGGTTCTTTTCAGAGGCATCCAGGGATGTGCTTTCATCTCTCCTTCCTTTCTCATTTATCTTGAACAGCTTGATTTCAGTCACATTGGGATCTCCTTCCAAGGGAGGGAGATCAACTGGAGCCATGTTTCTCTTTCCTAATGTATTAACAGCTCCATTTCTTTTAGGAAGATCAAAAGCTTCAGTTTCACTTACTGCAAGATCATTCACTGAAGCTTTATTATTTTGTTGTGGAGCCCCCCCTCTGACAGCTGTCTTCATCTGTGTATGACACCTACTGAAAGCAGGACGTGGCTGTGACATTGTCATGAAGACAGTCTTTTCTTGTGAGGGAATATGATCCCCAAACTCTTCTTGCCTATTCAACTCCCTGGATATTGGACATGAAGCTTTGGATGCTTCTCGAAGAAGTTTTTCTAAAGAGCAACTGAACTCATTGAATTTTGCAGTATTTGAAACTGAAGTTTTTTCTATTGTTTCTTGTATTTCTTGAGGCTGGTCCCTCTCTCGATGCGGAGTGGGCACACTCACACTAGTCTGTATTTTATCTTGCCTTTTCTTATCCCTGTTTCCCAGCACAGAAGCTGGTGTTTCAGAGTTATCTTTCGGTAGCTTCTGCAAATTCACATCAAATACTCCATATTCTGCCTTGGACACTGCAGATCTTTCCATGGTATCACTGTTTTCCCGTGGTAACTCTCCACCATGCTCACAGGTTGTGCTTTTAACTTCCACCTCAGCAGCCCTCCATATTGTTCTGTCAGCACGTTTTGGTTTAGGAGGTGGTGTTTCAGAAGCCTCCTTCAGCAGCTTCTCTAAAGCAGAATTCAAGCCACTGACCTTGGATGGGGCAACTGATTTTTCTATGGTCTCACCAATTTCCTGCAGGAACTCTCCATCAGGCTCACAGGTTGTGCTTTGAACTTCCACCTCAGCAGCCCTCAGTACTGTGCAGTTGACACGCTTTGGTTTAGGAGGTGGTGTTTCAGAAGCCTCCTTCAGCAGCTTGTCTAAAGCACAACTCAAGCCACTGACCTTGGATGGGGCAAGTGACTTTTCTATGGTCTCACTGATCTCCTCAGGCTGCCCAGTAACTTTTGGGCATGTTGATTCTACACTATAATTAGTTTGTAATATACTATTCATGTTACTGCATGTTTTCATTCCCATCCCTCTATACTCAGGTTGAGATACAAAGGGTTCTCTGAGGAGGTTCTGCAAACCAGCTTGAGGCCTCTGAGAACCCTCAGGAGTATCATCCTTGTCTGCTGCCTGAGGCTGCAGAGAGAAAGTCTCAAATTCCCTACAATTCCCCAGGCTTTTCTTGTTTTCATGCTCACCTCTTGATGGCACATTCACTTTTCCTGTGCTTTTACCTATTTCTTCCTTTTGAGCAGCAGGACAAGAGTCATGGCTTTGTCCTACTGTTCTTCCAAAGACCTTGCACTGTTCCGAGTGAAGAGTTGGCTGTTTCAAACTGTTTTCTTTTAGGTTCAAGCTAGATGCCATCTCAGAGGCTTCCTTTTCTAACTTCTTGAGGCCTAATTTAAATACATCCAGATCAGGTTTAGGTAGAACCACCTTATCCACAGTCTCTGCAACTTCCTCTTGAGGAAGACTGACATCTAATGGAGTAGTCTTCTCCACTTTTTCTATAGGTAAACATAGCAAATCATCTACTGTTGTCTCCTTTAAAGCACCTTTATCTCCAGGTGATAGGAGCAACTGCAAGGAAATATGATGTTCTTCTGGTGAAACAATATTTTTTTCTACACATTCTTTAGCTTCTTGCTCTGGAAGACACATCTTGTCCTTGGGTTTTGAGATAACTGCCCTTCTGTCCAGCTGTGACGTTGTCAGTGTCACATTCAGACCTTTCAGGGTAGGAGATCCTAGAGGCAGTTCAGAGACCACAGAATCAGGTTTCTGTGGGTTTTCTGTCTCAGGTATTTGGGTTTGTTGTTGAATTAACTCTTGCTTGCTCACATTATCTCTGCCTTCTTCATTTTTCTTTGATTTTCTCTCATGGATTATTGAATTAGTTTTATTTGGCAAAGAAACCTCTCCCCTGTCAATGCCACTCTCTAATTTAGCTCCAGTATCCCAGAAGTTTCTCAGACTCTGGAAATGTGAAGAATCCAAAATTTGATTCTTGGACTTCTCATTAATTTTGTCTTTTAAAGACAAAATCTGGAAGTTGGGTTTCTGGGCGAAGCAAGCAGAAGCTTTTCCTTTCAGTGTTTCTTTCTCATCTCTGTCTTTGCTTCGTGGGGAAGCTGAAATGGCACCAACTCCTGGCTGCGAGTTACCAGCCTTTGGCAATTCTGTGTCTTCATGAACTTCACCATCAGATGGAAGTGTTCTTTCTGGCTTTCCAGCTGCATGGCCTGGTCTAAACTCAGAAGAGTTTTGATGCTCATTTTCTGAAGCCTGGCTTGCACAACGTGGTTCAGCACATGTTAGGGTATTCTTGCTTCGGTCATCCAATCCACTAGGTACATACACTGCAGTTGCTTTTATTCTGTCACTTACCCCAAGACCTTTCAATGCACCACCACCTGATGCATTAGTATTGATGCTATCTTCTTTCTCTCCGTGACTGAGGGTAGTTTGACCCCTTTCCCAAAATGCTCTGATCTCCCTTATTCTTCTTCTTTCTCGTATTGCCTTCTCTGATTCACATTTCTCAGCTGGTAGCTTGTGTTCTTCATGTTCCCAGAGGTTTGATTTTTCATTTTGCTGCTTAATTTCTTGATCATGTTCTTCAACTTTTGTACAGTCAAGTTCAGTTTGTGATTTGTCATTTTGCTCCTCATTCTCTTCCCCTTTCACAGGTTTCATCCTCTCTTTTATCAGTTGTGTATCTCCTGCACTAAGTGATGTAGGTGAAATTCTGTTCTGTTGTTTATTCTTTCCAGACAGCAACTCTTCTGTAATTCCTGTTTTTCCAGCCATCTTAAGCCCACTGTGTTCTGCAGGAAGAACTGCTCTTCTGGCTGAGAAGTCCACTTCCTCTTTGGGTTCCCTGCCTTGGGGTTTAGCTGACCCAAGTTTCCCATCTTCAGCACCAGAACTTCTTTCAAACCAGTCTAAAACTTTTGATACAGATTCATCAGCCACTTTGAGTTCATCGGCATTTTTGTCAGGCTTTAGAGTGGTTTTAGCATCTTGCTCCTCAACAAGATCAGGCTTACCTTGTTGAAGACTTGTAGAATTGGTATTTGACACCTCATGTGCTTCTGTCTTAGCAGAAAGCTGATGTTCATCTACAACAAACAGACTTATCAGAGTTAGGAATCAGACACGTGACTCTACAAGTGTTTGATCTAGCTTGAAAATCTCTGTTAGCAGAGAGAAGAGTTCTCTGTCCTTGTGTTTTTGGAAAGAACCACACTGCAGGCAATAAAGTGAAAAATAAACTCCTGCACTGAGATATCCTACTGGAATCATATCACTTTTGAGGGTGTGAGCTAATAAAACTGGTTATCCCCATTCTAAAGGGAATGACTACATGGGGGGAGGAAGTAGGCAGACAATGCAGCTGATTTAGTCCCATGAGCCAATCCCCAAGTCACAACTGGATTACAAGCAAGGACACTTGACAGCAGCACACCAAAAAACTCCTCAGTTCCTGTGCGGACAGATCTACCTGGCCTCATGACAGGAATTTTATCCAAATGCCATCACTTCACCTTCATCATCCACAATTAAGGTACCTAATTCAGGCTCCGATCTGATTGTCAATTTTAAGAATGTCAGTAGAAGATCATCTAAAAAATATTGACTACGTTAGAGCAATTAAATAAAAAGTGATTTAGAATTTAGTTCTGCAGTATGTAGCACATTCATATCATTGCAGAATGGTTTAGGCTGGAAGAGATCTTAAAGCTCATCCAGTCCCAACCCCCTGCCATGGGCAGGGACACCTTCCACTAGAGCAGGTTGCTCCAAGCCCCTGTGTCCAACCTGCCCTTGAACACTGCCAGGGATGGGGCAGCCACAGCTCCTCTGGGCACCCTGGGCCAGCGCCTCAGCACCCTCACAGGGAAGAACTTCTGCCTAAAAGCTCATCTCAGTCTTCCCTCTGTCACTTAAAGCCATTCTCCCTTGTCCTGTCCCCACATGCCTTTGTAAAAAGCTGCTCTCCAGATACACTTCCTTGAACACTTCCTACTATTTCTGTTTCTTAATTGTCAGTTCCTAGATACAAGTGATTCAAACATTAAGGAATCCACACTATGTGCTGCTGCATTCTGTTCCTCACTCCTATTTGTCTCTTACCAGTAAAGTCTTTGTGTGACTTCGATTCATGGCTCAAGATCTGGTTGGGTTTATTTTCACATGTCTCATCAACACTCAGTTCATTATCGCTATTTGGCAGGATATTGCTGGAGCTCTTCTGTGGAGTTTCAAGTTTCTTAGGAGCGACAGTCTTTTTCTGCAAGGTTTCGTTAACCAGGAAGAGTGGCCTATTAGTGTCACAAAGGCTGGATGCTGATGTGTCTTCTTGTAAGCCATCTACTGGGTTTATTTGTAAAGCCGATGAATAGGTTCCCAAAGGATTTTCAGCAGAAATTTGCTTATTCCCAGATGAATCTGATCTAATAGCATCACTTCCACCACTCTTCATTTCATCAGAGTCTAACAAACCAAACTCTCCTGTTTCTCTACCATGGTGTGGCTGTGGGCTTTGCAGAGGTTCTCCTTTACCTGTGCCAGATGAGAACCTCACTTGTTTCAGTTTTTCCAGTGAAATTTGTGTGGACTCTTCTGCTTCTTCCCTAAGGGAATTCTCAGCTTCTCCTTCAAATATAGTTGCAGTAGGAAGACCATTCTTTTTCTGAACATCTAACACCTGACTAACACGAACTTCTGAGTCAGTGGAACTGGAGCTTGAGCTGCGTTTCAGAATGCCCCTGGGCGGTGTGCTGATGCCATTCATCCTCTCAGTCTGTTTGGCTGCTTTTGGAGCAAAGTCTTCTCTTTGTGACACAGGATCTGGTGCTTTGTGAATTAGTTTCCTGGCTTTTGGGACAGGACGCTTCACTGCTTTCCATGATTCATCAGGAGGTTCCACAGGAGGCTGATTGTGTTTCTCTGTTTCATCGTCGTGTAAGTTGAGTGTAGGTTGGCTGTCTTCTAAGGGTGGCAGAATTTCTGTGAGATATATAGAGAAGAAATCATGAGTTTACATGACATTCATCTGCACAAGCAGAGGTATATGACACAGTGCAGGTCTAGAGTGCAGTGATTGGATTGATTTATTAACAACATTTGCAGTAAAACACAAGCAGAAGCTCAACATAAGTGTTGATTTCATATGTAATAGGAAGCCTTAGCAGATGATAATCCTGCAGCTATTTCTTATTCTAGAAGTATGAACTATTTGATGATTCCAAAGATGGAGAGCACACCAAATTTTCCATCAGCTTTATTCCTGCAAGGCACAAAGTTTACAGGGAAGGGCAGCTTTTGAATACAACTCTTCAGGTTCAGAAGATAAACAGCAACCTACAGAAATGGGAACAGGCTATTTCCACATTCACCTGGAACAAGGGAAAAATGCAGAAATTATCTCCCAGTAAGAAGATGGGTTTTATTCCTAGTGTTCAAGTTTTCCTTTTCCTGTTAGCAAGTTTCGTAACAGAGACAGAGTTATTTCCACATATAAGCCTGTAAATTACAACTTCAAATGCCTGTGTTGTGACATATCATCACTCGTCTACTTGCTTGCAGAGAATACTGCAGGAAAGGGAGCACTGGAAAACAAACAGGAATGAGAAAACAAAGGAAACAATAAAGATCAAAGAAAGCTGGGCTGCTTCTCTTGAGGCAACAGCAGCAATGACTGGAAGGACATCAAGATAACTGTGCCAGATTCAAGGAAATTTCTCTGTTCTCTTAACAGCCATTCAGGAGAAACAGCCTTTTTGGATGGAGTGCTTAATACTGACTAGAACTGTGAGTAAAAGAGAGGAAGCAAAACCCATTTACTCCCATAAACAGCCATTTCCTGAGCATATTCACATGTTTTACACGGGGTTTGAAATGAACTAGTTGATAACTCCAAGCAGTTAAGATAAAATACGTTTTGATACCTTACAAAAAGAAGCAAAGAAAGTAAAATTAGTTTCCATATAAACCACCAGGAAATTCACAGTGAGATGCTGAATAAGTGTATTTACCCTTCTTTGATAGCTGAGGTAGAGTGGCTGGTCTGTTTTCTGATTCCCCACTGTGCAAGTTATCACCTGGTGCAGTGGAATTAAATGGATTTCTCCTTTGCTATAAGAAAACAGGAATGAACATTATAACTGCAGTCAAATTGTTATATCAGCACAGTCTTCACAAAGTAAATCAAAGTGTAGTCATTGCCTCACTACCCTGTCAGGAAAGAGCCTGAAAACATGCCTCTAAAATTGGCAGCATGACAAAGCATCTCAACAATATGAGCCAAGAAACAATCAGAAGTGCTTGTGATATAGCCTCGTCTTGTTATTGCTGAAGTCCCCACCAGCAGCCACCACTTTAAAACACTTGAAAATCCCAAATTGTTGCAAGTTAAATAATTTTATCTCTAATTCTGTGACTTTAGAGCTATCACAACACAGCAGGACAATTCTTTTCAGTACTTGAAGAGGCTGGAAATAATGTCAAGCACAGACGGCTGCTTCTTATAGCCATAACAGCACTTTAGCACCGAGCTTTTAGCGGCTTTCATTATCTCCCTTCAATAAAAAATAATACTCATTTTCCCCAACTTATTATCTTCTGCCTCTAATCTTGAATTATCTTTACCACTGAAGCAAAGAAACACACAAAATGTAAGAGAGAACTGCTGCTACATTCAATACCAGTCATACCTTTACTGATAAGACTGCTGCCTTCCTAGGTCTTTCCTCTGGTTTGTCCAACACAGAGCTTATTGTTTTAGAACTGCAAAGAAAAAGCATATAACACCTTCAGCAAACAGGACATACTTTTAGCCTATTTAAAAAGCAAAACAAAGATTCATTTCTACATACTCAAATATAACCTCAAGTTTTCTATTCAGCCTGTTTGCATCAGATTCAGAAGCAAACCTTCTCCTTTCCACAGCAAGAGGATATTCTTGCTGCTTTGTATCCTTGCAAAAGCTTCCTTGCTTGTTAAAGATTTCAATACAACTTTCACTTGGTGTGACAGAAACTGTGGTTTTGACACTTGCAGGTTTTTGAGCAAGCTTTATGTAAATATAGCCATTCCCCGAACAATATCAGTGTTGCCATCTCCATCCCTGTCCTACATTTATACTTCTAGGACTGAAATCAAAGTGGAGGAAAGTGCCAATATCTGATGAAAATCCCATCACCACCACAGCAAAGATGTTACATGCCTCAAATGACAACACATCCCCTCAGCTTATAAGCTGTTCTTTCAGTTAAGATTTATAAAATCTATGGTTTGAGAGCATAAGTGAAGTAGATTATTACTTGTGATTCTGACTAAGTATAACCCAGGTAAAGAGAAATTAAATCAGCTACAAGAGACAGCTCCTGCATTATAGCAAGACATGTTCCATCTATTTCCAGGGATGGGGCAGCCCAGCTTCTCTGGGCAACCGGTGTCAGTGTGTCACCACCCTCCCAGGGAAGAGCTTCTTCCTAATATCTAACCTAAATCTCCCCTGCTTAAGTTCAAACCCATTGCCCCTTGCCCTTTCATGACAGTCCCTGATGAAGTTCTAATCATGTTTTTTTAAGTCTGAAAATACCTCTATTTAAGGAGACTTTGTTCTGCTGGACTGGAGTTTGTGCTCTTGCTTTGATAAATCACTTGACTTTGTGCTTTTGTTTCTAAGAGCACTTGTGTGCTCCTGCACTTGGTGTCCCATCTCCACCATCGACCATACAACAGGACAAACAAGATTATGTTAAGGTCCAGGTTATGAATACTTCAACCCTTCACTCATTTTAGACAAGGAAAACACTGATGTGTACCCTGGGCTGCAAAAAACTGGTAAGACATTCTTTGGTGAGCTGGGGGGGTAACTTTAAGTGTCATGGAACACACATACAATTCCACATGAATGCAACGCTACTTCAGACTTACCACAGAATAATTAGAGAGGTGATAATTTGGCATTGCATACTGAAAACCCTGCTCTAAGGAAAACACAGAGAAAAAACACACACCCAGGATCCCATAACTAAGTTGCACAACAAAAGGTCTGAAAATATCAACCCATACAATGGGAAAACTGAACAAACAGTTCCCTGATATGCTGCATTCACAAGGCTAATCTATGAAAGTGTGTGAAGCCAAACTGATAAATACACCCAGATTAAAGAATTCCTGCATTGCAAATCAGCAAACCAAAGTGCTGAGAACCTCAATGGAGGCCCAAAATGCACACAGACTGGACAGCACTGGACAGGAACAAAGAGGCAACAAGGCCAACGCAGATGGAGAAAGGAGATACAGAATTGCAGGCATTGTCAATACAATCTACTTGGAAATGGCCTCCCATTCACCAAAACAAATCAAAAGTATCCTTATCTAAGTATCCCACTACCCCTAATGCAGAAAAGTTACATGGAGTTGTAAGTTATTAGGGCTTTTGTACAAGCTCTCACCTTGCAGAACACTTGTTGCCTGTTCAAGGCAGTCTAAGAGTATTCTCTAGCCTAGGGAAGAAAGCAACCTCCACATCTCAATTGGAAAGATAAAACCCCTTTAACATTGCCTCTTTTAAGCCTATAGAGAGATGGTATCAGGGAACAGAGTTAATATTGACTGAGTCACCCTGTGAAAACTCTTTCTGTGCAAGGGTACAGCTCACTTCTGGCATGTAAAGGCTCTGGCATGCAAGAGAAGTACCACAGTGTTGTAAAGTCAAAGAGGAAAAAAACCCAACTAGTTCATAGCTTCATTACTGGATTTAGATATTTGGGGTGTGGGGATGAAGATAACTAAGCTAATTTTAAGAATATAGTTGTGGGCAGATTTCTCTTCCACCTAATATAGCAGCACCTGACTCAGCAGCAGTTGAACCAGCCCAGGGCTGGTTGTGACCCTCAGCAATTTACAAACACATCTACCAGAACTGAACGTTCTTCATATTCAGGAAGAATTAGTTTTGTTTAAGAACAGGATCCAGAATATAAAAAAGTCTGAGTAATTTGTTCATAGAATCATAGAATGGTTTGGGTTGGAAGGGACCTTAAAGCTCATCCAGTTCCAACCCCCTGCCACAGGCAGGGACACCTTCCACTAGAGCAGGTTGCTCCAAGCCCCTGTGTCCAACATGGCCTTGAACACTGCCAGGGATGGGGCAGCCACAGCTTCTCTGGGCACCCTGTGCCAGCGCCTCAGCACCCTCACAGGGAAGAGCTTCTGCCTCAGAGATCATCTCAATGTCCCCTCTGTCAGTTTAAAGACATTCCCCTTGTCCTGTCATTACATGCCCTTGCAAGAAGTCCCTCTCCAGATTTCTTGTATTACTCTTTATTAATCACACACAATTTGTGGAGCTCTAATGGCAAGTATAACATTATAAGGCTGTATTTTTAAAGCATTGTCATCTTTTCCTTGTGTGCATGATGACATGCAAAATATCCTAAGATATTAAACAGCAGTATGTCTTGTGTTGTGCATAGACATAACTCCATAATAACTGCTGAAGGTAAAAGCCACATGTAAGAAACCTACATTCAGTAACAACTCACTCTGTCAGCATTATCAGCTGACTTGAGGGGGAAGTTAAGCTCTTTCTTGTGATAAGCAACACTTACCATCCTTACTGTACTTCATTTTTCAGGAAGTCTACAACAAAGCAGTTTATTTGAACTTTTTCAGCATGATTTCAATTGTATCTAAGATAATGGAGTTCACTCACAATGATACGTAAAGGATAAGTAGGACCAGCAATGCAAGCCAGAGTTGTTAAGACTTACACAAACCTTTGGTGTCATTCACCATGAACGTGCGTGCCCCGTTTGCAGGCCGTGAAAGTGAAAGATTCAACTGCTATTAGATTCAGTGCAAGTGCAAAGGAGGAGACAAGCCTTGCTGCAAAGAGAAAACAGATGACGTACAGAGAAGGGCTTAGAAGACAGACAAGAAAGTGAAAGGTTACAGAGCAGATCAATGACACAACCAGAAGCAAAACAGTCATCCTGAAGAGTAACTCTGGCTCTCACCTCTCTCGGCTCACTGAAAGCACAAACAGCAGGAGCTGCGTTACACCCTGCTTCTTGTTTCCTCACTGGTGTTGAGGAATCTGGCCATTTAAAGAAATTAATTTCCTGCCTGCTTAACTCTAGCTAAGAGATCAGCACTCTCCTTTCCAAATGCAGGCTTTTTGAAAGCTTCACAGGCCAATGCATTACTGCACATAGGTGTTTTAAAGAGAACACGTTTGTCTCTCCAAGACCACCTCAGGATATTTCAAAGCAAAATGAAGCTGTTTGGGGTGCTTACAGACTTGAGATAAAGTGATTTAATACCAAATCCTCTGTAGTTCACAAACTATCATCCAGCTTTCCTGTAACAACCACAGCCATTCAGGCATAGCCAAATTGACTGTCTTCTCTTACTCTGAATGGAAGCCTCTCCCTTCCAGAAAGGCATTTACTTTTCTTGGTACAATCTGACTTATTTTCCACATGAATACAAAAGATTCTGGTTCTTTCCACCTGAAATACCTTTGGTTTCCTTAAAAAGTCTCTGAGGATTAAACTATGCACCCAAAAAGCCTGGAAAATTCTGGAGTTATTTCTTAGTCTCTGATTCTTCATATGATCCAAGCTTAAAATTCAGGCTGAACCAATAGTCTGGTTTTAATAAGTGGCTGACTGAAGGGATGCAGCGATTATTGTGCCCCTGTTACTAACTGTGAAGGACTGATCATGACCAACCATTGGAACCAGAAACTCCAGGGCTTGCTTCCAGGAGCCAGACTAAATTGTCACATGAGAATACACATGGGATGATTCTATACACCACTGACAACTTTTGCCTTGGAGAAGTAAACTGAAGATCATTCTGCATTTGGATGCAGAGCAAGTAACAATGCATGACTGATTTAACAGTCTTTCACATGTACTGATTCCTCAGGCAATAACGAGGAAACATTTGGTGACCTCTGAAGTAAGAAGCAAGCACAGGATTTTGGATGGAACTTACAGCTCACAACTTTCACCAATCCTGATATACATGTACTAAGTGTGATTAAACTGACAGCTTACCTTGCACTGGATTTCAGTTGCGCCTCTTCTTCTTGGTGTTCCACAATGCCATGGAGTTCTGGTGGCACAAAGACTTCTTTATTAACATTGCTCACCCAGCTGTTCCTTGCTTTGTTTGCTCTGTTCTGACTCACTTCAGCTAAAACATGAAATAAGAATATTGTTGTCTCCCCCATGTTCATACATGATTTTTTGCATTCAGTCCTACACCTATTTCAAAAGTTCTGTACCCGAATTGTGTGCAGGAGCAGATTTGATGCCATCTGAAAACCACTTTTTTTAATGTTACTAGAAATCAGAGAATCCCAGAATGGTTTGGGTTGGAAGGGACCTTAAAGCTCATCCAGCTCCAACCCCCTGCCACAGGCAGGGACACCTTCCACTAGAGCAGGTTGCCCCAAGCCCCTGTTCCCAGCCTGGCCTTGAACACTGCCAGGGATGGGGCAGCCACAGCTTCTCGGGGCACCCTGTGCCAGCGCCTCAGCACCCTCGCAAGCGAGAACTTCTTCCTTATATCTAATCTAAATCCACCCTGTACCCCACACTAAGGATTTCTTACTGTGCAAAACTAAGCAAGATTTTTGTTCTCACTATCCCTATCCATAACTGCAAGCAAAAATATCTTGACATCTACTGAGTCACTGAAAGCAATCAATTGTACATAGTTCTGAATGTACCAGTACACCCCTTTGTTCAAGTAACAAGACTGGGGAGTAATTACCCTCCTTTAAGATAATATGGCTTTAAGTACTTTCCTTTAAGCTATAAATCATTGTAAAGTTTAGCTACAATTTTACAGCTGATTTTCATAATCTTCAAGTTGAAAACCAGCCAAACCCACAAACACACTGTGCTAACCTTTGATTGTTTGGCAGTCTTCTCTGTTTCAGGCCTTTTCTTGTCAACTTAAAAAGCCAAAACCATCACACTGTAACCTCAAACTGACTAAACTGCCATTATCCCCCATCTCTGGGAATGCAGGAACTGAGAAGGTACAACATTTCAGGATTAGACACAGGAAAACAAGGCTAAGTTGTGGTTATGAAACCTATGGAAAGCAGCACGCTGTAGTATATACACAGCATTGACAGAAGTACTTACTTGCTTCAAGAGCACACAGCAAAATCCCTCAATAGAACCAGTACAAGAGAATAAGAGTCTTGCCCTTGTTCAGTAGAGCAGCTCCTGTGTTCTCTTTTGGTTTGTTTCTCTCCAGACACCACACTGTATTTATTTCTGATGTCAAACACAATGCATTATCTTCCTACATTCTGATTTCTTTAAAAGAAGAGCTTCAGAATATAGTATTTATTATCAAGTGAGCCCAAAGCTCGTTGATATTACTGGATCTACACACAATATACTACCACCTATCTGTACTACTAAATTAATGTCTGCAATTTATCTGGTACATGAACACAACTGGCTTTACCAAACATTTCTAATAGATCATTTGGGGGCACCCACCGTGGTGTGGGTAGGTCATGGGCGCATTTACAAGTTAATGTGAACATGGGGCGCCAGAACTCCAGCACATATTTCAGTGGTTAGAACCTCTGGCTCACGGTGCCAAGCACTGAGACTCAGAGGTCTCAAACACCACCCAAAATCTTGGCAATTCATACATAAAAAAGCAATTTCCTTGACCTCTGATTCTTCGCATGTTCCAGGGTAGCTCGGAGGGCCTCAAGAATGGAAATTAGAATGCATTAGGAGTGTAGAGGGCTTTTAGTCCCACACATCAACACAAGCCAGTCCCTCCTGTTAGCAGTCATCACACAGAATCCTCTCTTTAATGGGGAGAAGAAAGCTTACACTGTAAACTCATGGGAAATCTCTTTTATTGCATCATTGTCTGCTTGTAGAGATACCAATATTCTTCTTGTATTTCACAGACAACAGTGTTTGAGGTTAGCGAAGTAAAAACCAGCCTTTCCAGAATAAAATGTAAAGCAAATGCTTACCAGGAGGGGCAGGCTTCCAGCGCATGGAAGCTCTGATAATATCTGCTCCATGTATCTTGTCTCTGTGCCTCTTGGACTTGGCTTCATAAAACCACTGCCCACTCATGTTCTTGAGCTGAACGTCATCCTTGACTTTCTCTGGTAAATGCCTGAGGAGGGGAAAAAGGAATAAGTGAGACACACACAATCTACTTATCTGTGTGAACAGAATCAAAGTCGGATTTTGGAGGGTTTGGGGATGCAAAGTGTGAGTTTTGGGGTTGATTTGGTTGGTTTGGGGTTTTTTAATGCTGTCTCAGCACACTATTTCCATTTTCCAACCTGTTAGTTCCTTATTTAACTACGAAGGATGACAACAAGCTGGAAGGAGAAGCCTCAGCCCTGTTACCGTCGGAGCTTCAGTTGAAACAGCTCTTAAAAATATATATATGTGCTTTGCCATGCTAACTCTCAAGCTCAGAAAGTTCTGGAGGAGTCTCCAGTAACTGCAGATCTTGAGTTCTTGCCTCCGAAGGCCAGTTTTCCAAGGATAAAATTGAGGTAAGCTTGCATGGCAGCTTATGGCGGCTGTGTCAAAATTAAGTCCATGGCTGTTTTGGGGCTTAGAAGGTGCCTCTTTAGCCTTTTCATATGGCACTGGTTTTACACACACATCCCAAAAGTGCACTGGAAAGATAGTACCGTTTTTTCTATAGGTTACACAAAGATCCTTATATGAACACAAATTACAAAGGAAGACAGCATCTCATGGAAGAAACAGCAAAATAAGGTTGTGCAGTTTATTAATCTACATATCCCAGACTGGTTTGGGTTGGAAAGGACCTCAAAGCTCATCCAGTTCCAATCCCCTGCCACGGGCAGGGACACCTTCCACTAGAGCAGGTTGCTTCAAGCCCCTGTGTCCAACCTGGCCTTGAACACTGCCAGGGATGGGGCAGCCACAGCTTCTCTGGGCACCCTGTGCCAGCACCTCAGCACCCTCACAGGGAAGAGCTTCTGCCTCAGAGCTCATCTCAATCTCCCCTCTGGCAGGTTAAAGCCATTCCCCTTGTCCTGCCCCACCAGGCCTTGTAAAAAGTACATCTACCACAGGAATTACAGCCATTTTAAACACTGTGAAGCACATATTTAGTAATTTGCTTTCAGGCTTCAGGGTCACCCTGTTTTTATGAAACATTCTTCAAGGAGGTTTTGTTTGCCATCTGAGAGGTTGTTTTCTGTCCTCATTAGGAATAATGCATTAGGCATGTGCTTATACATGGCCTGGAGACTAACCTACACACCAGGAAAGTTACTACACAGCTTTGGAGAGTACCTAGTGAAAAAGTCAAGTCAGGCTTCATCTGCCTTCTCTGTTTATGTCCTTTCCTGCAGCAAAACAAGCTAATACCAGAGCCCAAGGGAGAAACCAGAACAAATCAAGTTAATTGGAGATTTTAAGGCTCAACATGGTCCACATTGCTGTGGGATGCTGCTATCTTCCCCAAGCCTGAAGGCCAATCATGGAATGGTTTGGGTTGGAAAGGACCTTCAAAGGGCATCTAGTCCAACCCTAAGGAGGTTCATGCCAGTTTTATCTTGTCCATGAGATTAGAAGGAACTTCTAATGCAATCAAGTAGCTGTGATGATAGCCCGCTTATTGTAGGTTGCAGATTTGACTGTCAAGTTCAGACAACCATTCACAGCAGAGAAAGGGCACTGACACAGTCCCAACCCCACACTAAGACCATTCTCACCTATTACTCATCTTCTCCTTCATCCTTGTATGGCCAGAAATGAAAAGGCTTATTTAAATGCATCAGCTGTATTAGCATTTGAATACCCGAACATCTTTTTGACACTACTGTCAATAGTCAGTCCCTCTTGGGTGTTTAAAGAACTTCTCTGTCTCAGATAAGCTACACACAGTTGAGGCTGCAAAGACTCGAGGTCACCAATGGCAAATTTAATACCAAGATTCAACAGACCATAGCATGACTGAGCTATTTAACATCTGGCCCTTCCTCTTGCTTATAACCCTGTGCTTCTCTAAGAGCCAAAATACACACTTCTTGTGCGCTGCAGGTCTTCCAAGTTGGAGCGGGAACACAGCAGTAGCTTCCCTGTGTCCTCAAGCAAACACATTTACTCAGGTATGAGCCAACTCCTCATTGCTCAGGCAGTTTATGAACACAGCCAGCAGAGCAAGCAATTTTTACACAGATGATTGCTTCTCCCTTTCACCTTCTTTCCCATGTGTTATTTGTCTTCTCAGAAGAGACACTCCTTAGGGCTGAGGACTGGCTCTTCAGCTGTTTGCACAGCCTGCAGGGCAAACAGAGCTCTGACCCCAGCTAGTGCTGCAGGGCAGTGTGACAACACACACCGAGGGAGGTGTTCTAAAGGGCTGGCACTGAGTCACAGGACAGGTATTCAGTGCTCTCACCCTCAATCAATCTTTTACCCCAGACACTGCTCACCCCTTTCCCCTCTATTCAACCACTGACACTGGGGTGTGGTAGAAAACCTTCACAAGTCAGCTCTGGCCAATAAATCATTGTAGAAGTGGATGGGAACCCAGGCCTCTCAGCTGGGTCAGCCTATGAACCTGCCTGTCTCTCAGAGCTTTAATATAAGCAGGACAGAGACATAGACTTCTCAATGTCACCCATGGCCAGTGCACCTGGATGGAAGCAAATGACACGCACCTTGCTCCCACCCTTGCCTGTGGAGTTAATTGTACCTTAACTTCACCAGTTCAACATGCCTTATAGATCTGGGGGGTAATTATGCTGCTAACAAAGGTACACACCTGCTCTACACAGTACTTTACAAGTGACCTGTCTGGATTATAGGGTTTGTGGGGTAAGAAGTGACAGAAGCTCACACCTTGCAAACTGCTTTTGCCTTCTCACTTCCATAGCACTTGACCTTTGTTAGCTTGGCTCACTCATCTCTTCAAGAGAAGTATTCAGCCTCTCAGTCCCATCTTTTGAGGACCTAAGAGCAATATTAAAGCTATTGCAGGCATTGCCCAGCCACAAATAAAGCAGCAGATTTCCATCATCAGACAGTTCTAGGTCTTGGCAAGGAAAATAGCTTTTAAGCAGCCTGTGTTCACCAGCACATTAGAGACTTGTTGCAAAACTGAGTTAGAAATGGGAATTTTGAGAGTGCTGCTTGAACCCTCAAGCTCTGCTATGAGCAAGTCCTACCAGTAATATCGAACTGCTGGCACTGTGTGGGCCTGTTTCTCTGCTAGGCATTAGGCTGTGGTTTACCTTGAAAGGAACTGTGGAGAATTCAGGCTGCAGCCAAGGTTTTCCAGTGCTACGTGTGCCTCCCAGCACACCACAACAGGGTTAGAAGCCAAGGGTTGATTCCACACCAGGTTCCCAGTCAACAGAAAGGCAAACCACATTGGCATTACCTTGTTTTCCTCTTGGTGACCAAGGAGCTAGTGAGTATCCAGATGAAGATGGAGACTGCAGGCTCAGTTGGCAAGTTTGCAATTAGGAGAACATGCAAATAACAGCTTTACATATGTTGTAAGCATGTATTCTGGAGTGCCTCAGTGGTCTGTTAAAATGCCAGTTAGCCTGGGCTGCAGTTTTCGGAGTGAAACAGCCTAAGGTTGTGATAAAGCTGGTGCTTGTTTCTTCTATAGGAACATTAAACTTAAGAACATGAGGGTCACAGTTAGAAGGAATTCACACCAAATCTCTTTTAAAGTAAGTCTGAGCTCACGCTTTACTTAATATGATTTTTCCACTATAGAATCATAAAATCCCAGACTGGTTTGGGTTGAAGGGACCTTAAAGCTCATCCAGTCGCAACACCCTGCCACGCACAGGGACACCTTCCACTAGAGCAGGTTGCTCCAAGCCCCTGTGTCCAACCTGGCCTTGAACACTGCCAGGGATGGGGCAGCCACAGCTTCTCTGGGCACCCTGGGCCAGCGCCTCAGCACCCTCACAGGGAAGAATTTCTGCCTTATATCCAACCTATGCCTAGGTGAAACATTTTTGATGGCAAGATGACAAGATTTTCACCCCTCAGGGCATTAAATATTTGCAGGATTACATGGAATGGGGACACAAAGCAAGTGTCTGTTGCTCTGCAGGCAAACAGAAAACCCACATGTGCATGGGTTGTTTCTCCCCACCTCTGGAGCATCTGATAGTGGGTTAAATCACATGGTACCACTGCAAGGCAGGAAATCTGTTCTGGCACAATCAGTCCCTGTCAACCTTCCTATCAGCAAATCCAGACTGGTTTATCTTATGCCTTGCAGGCTGGTGTAACAGCTCATTGCACATTAAGGGGAATTGAAAATGACTTCTGATTCTCTTTTTGAAACAATAGCATCTAGCAATACATACCTGCATCCAAAACTGTTCAGCTACACTTCCTTGGGGCCTCTTAATTCCTTTCCCTATTACCCTCCCCTTATTCACCATAGAATATAGAATGGTTTGGGTTGGAAAGGACCTTAAGATCATCTAGTTCCAACCCCCCTGCCATGAGCACGGACACCACACAGTAAACCACGCCGCTCCATATTCCAAACCACCACAGCATTTGCAATATGTGACAACTGAGATCTTAACTTCTTGTATTGCCTTGTTCCTCAAAGGACACTTAAACCAAGCTTTTCAGGCAGGAGAGTCTCCGTGGAGCCAGCACATTCTGGGACTTCTTGGGACAAACTAAAAAGCATTTAAATCAGGGTCTATGTTTGGCTCAGAGACACAGATTCACTGAATATCTCACACAGCCTGGTCTGGACACATGGGAAAAGAACCCCGGTGATTGATGGCAAAATGAAAGCTTTTTAAAATCTGATACCACTTCATCTTCAAAGTCACTTTCAAACCCTCCCTGTTTCAAATGAAATGTTAAATGAGTGGAGAATATTGAAGGAGAGACACTTCTGAGGAATTTATCCTCAGTTCTATTTGCTACAAGCTTAGCAACAAACCCCAAACCAATCAAAAGACAACATACGATTTAGGTTCTGGGTCATCTTCTGAATGCAGACAAGATAAACTTACTGCAGCATCACTCATACAAGAGCAGGGATAAAAGGATATTGGACCAGGCATTATAAGTGTCAGACTTGGTGATTAGATATTTTTCTTCCTCTTATTTGAGGGTGGGAAACAGCAATAAAAGCTTTATAAGGTGAAAGGAGTAACTGTTTGAACATTCCACTTTACATTAGCAAAATACCTCTTCAGCCCCAGAGAAGGTTGTAGAAGAAAGTCTCTCTGACATTTGTTAGAGAGCTGCACCCAAAGCATTTGTAGTGGGCAGTGCCAAGTTGGGAATATGGACAATTTCTTTGCATGGTTGCTGCACAAATATGACAGAATGAATCAGTTGCTATTTGTTTGATTTAAGTGATAAAGCAATGTAATTTTAAAATGGTTGAGTTTAAAACAGAGCAAACTGATGGGATTAGAGAACCTTTCCCCATCCTTGTCATCATGATACTCATCAGCAACACCTCCTGTAATTCTTGCCTTTGGGGTGTCTTTGAATAGTGAGGTTTTGGGTAGATAGAAGTTAGCTGAAGACATAAGAAAAAGGCAGTTTAGTTCTGTTTGTACAGAATCACATCACTGAATCCCAGACTGGTTTGGGTTGAAGGGACCTTAAAGCTCATCCAGTTCCAACCCTCTGCCACGCACAGGGACACCTTCCACTAGAGCAGGTTGCTCCAAGCCCCTGTGTCCAACCTGGCCTTGAACACTGCCAGGGATGGGGCAGCCAAAGCTTC
>NW_009937669.1:39595-41231 GCF_000696875.1 Nestor notabilis
CCTACAGGCCCTTGTCCAAAGCCCCTCTCCAGGTCTCCTGGAGCCCCTTTAGGCACTGGAGCTGCTCTAAGGTGTCCCGTTCAGGAGCCTTCTCTTCTCCAGCTGACCCAGCCCAGCTCTCTCAGCCTGGCTCCAGAGCAGAGCTGCTCCAGCCCTTCCAGCATCCTCTGGACCTACTCTAATCATACATGTTCTTCCATTTTACATATGAAGTGTGGGAGTGTTACTAGAGTCCTATTAACAATCCTCTGATGAATTAGTCTCGGGTAGTGTCTTGTTTTTGGGTCCCTGCAAAACTAACCAGGCTGCAGTCAGCAAAAGTCTTGATGACTAACAAGACGAAGTGACATTTATTCTGAAGTCAGAAGGAAGACAGACAGACATATCCAGGCCTGGAGCATGAGAATGAATGAATTAAATGCTTGTAGATGTGAGACAAGACAATAAATTGTAGAAGAGGAAGAAGGGAAAGCAGACAGCTCTGTTGCCCATTGAAACATGGTCTCCACCAGAATCTGGAACCAAAACTATGATCCCAACCTTGATGCTGAGCAAGTGTCTATGAAACACACTGACCAGATTAACCGTGCTATACATTATTTCTCTCTGAGAAGATGGCCATACATGGGGCATCAGACTAGCATGTTGTCCCCATCTTTCATTTAAACCATACATACATCCTGCACTGAAGATGGAGTCTTTCATTTTTATGTGCTTTTCTACTATGTCACCTGCAGTTAGCACTCAGACTTATTCTATTAGTAGCTGCAGTGCTGAGTTTGAAGTAAGCTTCATTTTACAAGTAAGATGTTCTAAATCATGTAATCAGATACTCCCATGGCAGACACATGGAGTATGTAAACTTGTTTAGGTGTATCTAACTCTATGGAAGCTTCACTTCATTCCATTCAGGAAACCTGCAGCATAAGTGCTGAGGTTACAGAGCACAGGAGGTAGGAGTCTTTCAAGGTCTGTCAGCCCTCACACTATTGGCTTCCATTTGTTTCACTCCTTGAACAGCCTTTCACTGTTTAGTTTGTCTGCTTGTTTTAAAGGATTTGCATAGATTCTCCCCAGTGCCTCCCCTCCCTCTTCATACACAGCCCAAATACACCTGCCATGGAAAAAAACACCAACCCAAAAGCAACCAAACAAGACACCCTTCACTATGAAGAAGCAGCTATCCTATGCCAATACACCTTGGGTATTAGAGTCAGCCTGGACAGCAGTACAGGATTACCTGAACCTGAGGAAGAGAGGTTGCTAGAGAGTATGTGCATTCACTCATAGGTTCTGCTCACACACGGCGTCCCCAGTACTTTACAGGCTTTAAAAGTAGGTGTAAGAAGCATAAAACCAGCCCATATCAAATGACAGACCACAGGACATGTACAAGCAACTGTAAGGGAGCAGAAGAGCCTGCATCCTGGCTTTCCCCACACTACCAGCAAGGGCATCTCCAAGAAATGGATGCTGTGCTAAGGAATAGGCTGCACTGGAGGATTTCAGATGAACTACAAATCAAGACTAATCTCCTCTGAAGACAAAGGCTTCAGTTTGGCACTCAATAATACAACACAGTCCCAGGTATGAATATGAGATAGATCTTATCAAGACACTGTTTTTACTGTAGGGA
>NW_009937669.1:41298-42787 GCF_000696875.1 Nestor notabilis
CTTCCACCATGCAAAAATAAGAACCATCCACCCTGCTTTGCTGGCTATTCCAAACAAGCATCATCCAGTTAAAATAATCCATCTGCTACCAGTAGCCAAGCTAGCAATCAATACTGGGAAGCAAAGGTATCAGCCCAGTTCCCTATTGTCCTGGTTTCAATAATTTTCTTAGCTCTATCCCAGCCAAAACCAGGATAACAGTATAGTCCAATGCTACATCTGTTACCAAGACCAGTATATGCAGGGTCTCTTCCTTAACCCCAGTTGCCTCAGCAGACTAAGATAAGAACAGTCCTCCTTTTCCTACTGGCTCTTCACGAGGTGGTTGGAGGCAGGAGAGTTCACTGTTACTTTGGTCTGATGAACCTGGCAGAAACCACAGAGGATGCACAAAAGCTTTCTGGAGGATATATATCCCCTTGTTTTATGTTTGTCCAGTGACAAATGGAGACTTGGGCATGAAAGGAGTTTGCTCAGAACAGGGTGGGTTTGGTTTAAATACATCTCTGGAGAGCAACAAGAAACCTCCCCACCAAACCCACAGTTATTCTTATGTCACTTGGCTTTGTTAAAAAGCAAACAACAGCATGCACATTTTGCTACAGGATAAAATTACTCTATTTCCTGGAAAGTCACATTTGGTGCTAAATAATATCCACAAGGGGGAATTAATCCCAAAGACATGAGCTGAATCTTTTCCACCTGGCCAGGTGCTCCTTACAGCCCAATGAGGAATATTCTCCTCTGAGTGTATTTAGGTACTTGCATACCTGAGAAACCAGTGGCTGTGAGTGCCACTTGATCCTTTTATTACTGCCAAATCTCTCAGATATCCTTTATCCATTTACCCTTCTCCATTTTAAACTCCTAAAGCTAAAAATGTCAAAAAACACAGACCAACTTTCATATATTTGAGAAAGGCTGTTGCTGAATTGATGTGCTGGATTTTGGCAATGGGAAATGCCTCTGAGCTGCTTCATCTCATGCAGCTATCGCACAAAGCCAAGCAAAGGAAGGAAGGCAAGTACAGGCAGCAGACAAGCATTGGCTTATCTTCCTTTGGGGGAGTACTGCAGGATGTTCAAGATGTGAGGATGTACGTTGTCTCCTTCAGCACATCTGCCCAGCTAGAAAGAAATGAGTCAACCACAGGCACGAGGAAAGAGCTAACGGGTTGTCCCTGGTCTGGCTGAAAGCAATCTCCAAGCACGCACCCTCATGCAGATACTTTGACCATAAGCATTATACCTACTAACAAGTATGTCCAAAGTCCCTGGTACGACCACCTCAGGAGGTGTCTCTTCAGGTTGTTCATATAGCACTGGTTTTACACAAACACCCCAAAAGTGCACTGGAAAGACAGTGCCATTTTTTCCATGGGTTACACAAAGATTCTTATATGAACACCAGTTACAAAGGAAGGCAGCATCTCATGGAAAAAGAAGCTTGACATGAGCAAGGCAGCGTGTGCTTGCAGCCCAGAAAGCCA
>NW_009937670.1:0-9543 GCF_000696875.1 Nestor notabilis
CCGACCAGTTCCAGATGTGCCGCAGGAACCTGGAGGTCATGCCCAGCATCGTCCGGGCTGCCCGCCACACCAAGAGCTGCTGCCAGAAGACCTTTGCAGATATGAGGTGGAACTGCTCCTCCATCCAGCGAGCACCCAGCTTTGGCCCTGACCTGCTGAGAGGTAAAGGACCCTTCATCTGTTGTGTTGATGGTCCAGTTTCTGCTCCATGTAGCTGTCGAGGCAGGCAGCGCTGCTGTTCAGCTGATGGATGTCAGTTTTGCCTTAGATACATGTTTTGGAGAAAACCTACTGCCGTACACTGGTGCTAATCTTGTGCAATTTAAATCATCTGACAGGCAGTAACTTCCATTTCAAACTAAAAGCTGCTAGAGGCTAAAAAAAAAGACGGGAAGAGGAGGGGATATAATGTAATAGGTAATGTAATGGGTGGCACAGATTAAAAACATTGAGACTTGGGTTTATCCTGTTGCAAGAAAAAAGAACAACCTCACTTGCATTGTGAGATGTTTAAGAGGAGTGCTGGCTGGGCAGGGAGGAACAACATCTCCCCTCTTCTTCCCAGGAACCCGGGAATCTGCCTTTGTCTACGCACTGGCTGCCGCCGCCCTCCACACCTCCACCACCCACGCAATCCGCCCAGGCCTGTGCCTCAGGAGAGGTCCCTCTCTGCTCCTGTGGCTCTGTCCCCTCGGAGGTCCCTGGGCCGGACTTCAGATGGGGTGGCTGTGGGGACAACCTCAGCTACGGCCTCCAGCTTGGTGCCGCTTTTGCTGACAGTCCCTTAAAATCCAGCAAGCTGGGGACACAAGCACTCAAGGCCATGAATCTGCATAACAGTGCAGTGGGTCGGCAGGTGGGTACTGGGTCCACCCCATTGCTGCAGCCCAGGCACCTTACAGAGCCTGGGGGGCAGAGGTGCCTAATGTAAGGCAGTAGACTCCAGCCAGGCTGTTGGGATGCTGTCCTTAAAGTCAGGAGGCAACTAAATGGTTAAAACAGAGTTAAATGTGTTTGCAGAGACACCCCCCACTGCTACCCACCCCCCCTCCAAACAACCCTGCACCCTCTCCACAACCAGCACAAGACATTTGCCCATTTGCTCATGGGAAGCAGAGGCCCATCCTGCTCTACTCCAGCTGGGCTCCCTAGCCCCACAGGGAACTCCAGGGCTTTGCACTTTCATGCACCCCTGTTCCGTGGCTATCCTGCACCCATGTTGGCCAGGGAAGCCACCAGCCCCTCTGCAAGCTCCAGCACGGAGTTGCCCAAGGGTTAGGTTCTTATCATATGGGAAATGAAGCAGGGCTGAGTCTTTGGTTGCCCCATTATATTCATTTAAAGGCGGCAGTAAGCAGCTGAGCTCTTCAAACTTCCCATGGATGCTCTTGCAAATCAATCTGTAGGGTGGGTACCAAGGGAAAGCAGAAGCAAATTAGTCTGTTTTTCCTGTCCTCTGCAGGTGCTGAGAAGGGTTAGGTTCTTATCATATGGGAAATGAAGCAGGGCTGAGTCTTTGGTTGCCCCATTATATTCATTTAAAGGCGGCAGTAAGCAGCTGAGCTCTTCAAACTTCCCATGGATGCTCTTGCAAATCAATCTGTAGGGTGGGTACCAAGGGAAAGCAGAAGCAAATTAGTCTGTTTTTCCTGTCCTCTGCAGGTGCTGAGTGACTCCCTCGATACCAAGTGTAAATGCCATGGTGTTTCAGGCTCCTGCTCAGTGAAGACCTGTTGGAAGGGACTGGCAAAGTTGGATGAAATAGCCTCTGACCTCAAGTCCAAGTACCTGGCAGCCATCAAGGTGACCCACCGGCTCATAGGGCCCAGGAAGCAGCTAATACCCAAGGACATGGAGGTCAGGCCAGTGGAAGAGACAGATCTGGTTTATCTCATCAGCTCTCCTGACTACTGCACACCGAACCTTCACCTGGGGTCTCTGGGGACACAGGATAGGTAAGAAACTGCTGCAAATACACTCTAACTCAGCATTTAATTTCATTAGTGTCTGTACCATCAGCATGCTCTGGGAAGCTGGTGTGGATGGGCAGTTCTCTGTTAGATGGGGACAGCACAGGGACTGCTGTGAAATCTTTGCATCTCAAAGCCCCAGGGAGGGTAGGAAGGCAGATGTCATTCTTACAGAGCTATGCAGGTGTAAAGGCAAAGGGAGAGCCCTCACTGAGAGTCTGTCAGCTCCACTCTCCAGGACAGGATCTATCCACCGATGGGTCAGAAAGGGAAATACCTCCACTCCCTGCAAGCGTTTGGATGCTGCCTGCCAGTAACCAGAACAGTTCAGCAGCCCTTGGACTCTGTGGTGCTTCCCAAATTTCTCCCTTCTGGAGTGACTGCCAGGCAGCAGGGAGTTTTTAGAGGGATGGGGAAACCTGAAGGTTGAGCCAGGGCTGCCTCGGGGCTGTGACTTGCAATCCTGTCACACTTAGCAGTAACAGCAGTTCCTGGTCCTGGCCATCTGCCCTTCCTTCTCCATGGGGAGTTCCTGCCTCCAGCATGATACACAGTGATTGTGCCCAACCTCAGCCACAGCTGCTCAAACACAGCCACAGCAGCACGAGCTGATATCAATCCCAGTTTGCAAGCAGACCTGTGCATCTACTGCCTCCTGCTACAGGCAAGTGAGCTCTGGGAGGTGGCCTGGGCAGATAGCTGTGGTCAGCACCCCTCCGTGGGTATGCTCCCTCAGCTCCCACTTGTGCATCCTCCTTTGGCAGGCAGTGCAACAAGACCTCCGTGGGCAGCGACAGTTGCAACCTTATGTGCTGTGGCCGCGGCTACAACACCTACACAGAGGAGGTGGTGGAGAGGTGTCACTGTAAATATCACTGGTGCTGCTATGTGGTGTGCAAGAAGTGTCAGCGGAAGGTGGAGAGATATGTCTGTAAATAACATCAGAGGCGTCCTGGCAGGCGGGAGAACTCTTGCACTGGTATCCTCTGGAGAAGACACAGCTGGAGACCAAATGCCAACCACGAGGGATGCTCTGAGCTGCGGCAAGAAGGGGGCTATGCAGGACGCCTGGGATCCAGCATTACCATGGAAGAACTCAGACTGAGAGATGCCAGGAAACCTAAGGCCAGAGGCCAACCTCTGCTCCACCTTGCCGGAGCAAGACAAAGGGCTGCCCTCCTCCAGCTGAGGACAAACCATTTATCACTCCACATGCACAGGCTTTTTTCTCCAGGGGTGAATGGGGAGTCTGGGCTGCCATTGTCTTTCTGCAGGAGGTTCCTGACAGTGGCCTGAAAGCCAGGAGTGATGGATGGGAAAGGGGATAGTGAGTTGTCCACTGGGAGAAGGCTGCAGGGGAAGAAAGCTGCTTTGGGTGAGGGGGTCATGGGCAACTCCTCTGGGGGTAGGTTTCTGCTGTGGGCTCACCCAATACTACTGATTGTTCCTCCTCAGGGGCAAACACTGGTCCAGTGCCTTTTGCAGCATCTGAAATAAAGACCAGGCTTGACACAGGCATGACCAGTTATTGCTTCAGGAAACAGAACTCATTGATACTCACCATGACTTGCATGGAGATTACTGCTGCTCTCAGTGCTAACTGAAGATAGCAGACACATCTAGGGACAGTAGTGGTCCTGGAGACTGCTGAAACAGGGCAGCATGGCAAACCTGCACCCAGCAGCCTTGTAGTAACAAGGCAGCCACAGCAGCACTGTAGCTTCTGCCCTCTGGGCTTGTGTTGGCGGTGGAAGCCCATTCAGTGCATGTCATACTCATGGCTTGTCCTTCCTGCCCTTTCATTTAGACTACTAAGGTCTTCAGCCCACTCCTTCCACCCCCCTTAATACCAGGCGTGCTGGCACTCTGGCCTGGAGAGAGGACAAGCCAGGGAAATAAGAATGAACCTTTAGTCTCTATACTTAATGTAAGTGGGATTCTGGTGTGTGTTTTATAAATAAATGTTTTACATCTTATCTCTCTATGGCGTGTTTCCTAGGATGACCTCCACCACCTTCTCAGCTGGCCACAGAGAAAGCAAGGCTCCAAGGAGAGCATAAAGCCCTGTGTTCATGCCCTTACATGCAGCAGGGGACCAATTCAGTTTTAACCCTTTCTGCTGCTCATTGGCCTGGCCCAGGTTTGCCTTTAATTACAGGTATTTGTCAACCTCAGCTACTTTATATATATGGAAAACTTGCTGGAAGGTTTCTGACACCCACTTCCTCAGGTCTCTAACTAGCCAGCAAGGAATACAGCTTCTTGGGATTTAGCACTGGTGGCTGGAAACTGAGGCAATCCAGGATTGTTTTAAGATCCTTGTGAATGTGGGCTGGACTAGCCAAGCGTATATGTATGAACAGCAAGGAGTTAGGAGCCAGGGATGGAAGCTCTGACAGCCACCATTTCCACGCGTGCAGAATGTGGCCAAGCACTTGCCTAGGATAAGAGATTCCTGTTCAGGCAGTCTTTGGAGAGAAAAGATGAGTCTAAACACACAGGTGCTGAGAAGAACCCACAGCACAAGGACAGGTAAATGAGACAGAAATCCAAGAGCAACTTCCTGCAGCTCACAACATGACCTTGAGAGTCTGGCAGCTTTGGTTTGTCTGCGTGCGCCTTGGCTTGTTTGTGGTTTGCACTGAATGGAGTTGGCTGCGTTCAGCCCCAAGTCCAGCTGTAGGATTACTCATTTCCATATTCATTCAATCATTTTTAATAGCCTCTGATGGGTCACAGAATCAATTCATGAGCTTTTATTGTAAACCTCCATTTCATTGTCCTCTCCACTTAATGTGCTCCAGGTTTCAGTATTAACAGTGAATAAGAGTCAAGAATTAAAGGTGGCTTCAGACAAGCCAGGGACGTGGAAGCTGAAATGCTCCGAGGTGAAGCCTATGAACCAAGTGAGTTAACTATCATTATCAGTTGTTAATGTGCCGTTGACTTGAGCTGGCTGCTGACATCTAGCCTTTCCAAAGTGACAGTAAAGCTACAGCTGCAAGGCTTCCATCACAGCTGCCCAAGGCCAAAAAGCTATCTTAAGTTTTTTCTTTTAAAATGCAATTATGGGTTAGTCACCAGCATTCCTCAGAAAAAAGAGTCTTCAGTTGCCAGGCTGCAAAATAGCTGCAGTTCCTGTGTCCAGAAGAGGTGATGCAGGTACTTAATGAGGAGGATTGCTTAAATACCTTCCCTATAGCCACCTTGCTATGCATCCCAGATAAGAGGGAAGTGAAACCGGGAGGGGCTGTGAACTCCACAGAGCATTGCAAAAGTAGCTGGTGAGAAAAAAAACAGGCAAAGGATCTTGTGGAGTGAGAGATTCAGCCAGGAGGGTGGGAAATGTGATTTGCATTTGGTAACTACAAACACACGTAGCCTGGGGTAGAGGAGAGGAGGCACAATAGCGAGGAATGCCTTGGGGAAATGTGATCCCCTCCTAGAGAGGTCCCATTTGAGTTTCTGCCTGGGAAAAGGCAAGGTCAAGTGCTGAATATGCGGCGTCCTCTCCTCCTCTTGCTTCTTGCATTTCCACTGCAAGCCCAACAGGGAAGAGCTGAGAAAGGACTGGAGGGGTCAAACAGTAGCAAGGACCTTGGGGTCCGTTTGTGTCCTGCGGGAAATCGGGAAGTGCTATGATTAGTTGGAGGATGCAAAGGATCAGGCTGGCAGGAAGGACGATGGTGGGGAGGTGACAGTTAAGTGACAATGCTCTGAGTGGGAGGTGGTGTAATCTGGGCCCACACCTGGATTTAGCAGGATTGTGAGATATGATGAGCTGGAAGAGCCTCCCAGGGACCCAGAGCCAGAGCAAGGAGTTGGCATTAGACAATGGATCCAGAGGGAATAAACCCTGCGTTTGGCCCCAGGGGGTTAGAGGATCCATCTGACTGGATGCATTTTCTCTCTCTAACTCTGCTTGGACAGAAAAGCCAGCAGGAAGGTGTCGGGGGAGCATGGAGTCCCTTCCCCAGCCTGGGCTAGCACAAACACCCTCTGAGGTAGAAAGATGGGAAAACCTGGTCCCTGACATAACCCATCCAGCACCAGTCAGTGCATCACTATGCCAGAGAAGTTGGTGCAAGAAGGCTTTTCTCTAACCTTCTGCACTTTTGCTTCCACCCCAAACATCTCCAGTTCTGTCAGATAGCCCTTCAGGATCCAAATAAACCTGGTCAAGGACAGTAGCAGTGTCCCTGAAACCAAGAGCATCTCTGTAACAGTTGTGGCTTTGCAGCCCTTCAGACACTTTCTCACATGCTGCTTTTGCCTTGCTTTCACAATCAGACTCTCCAGACTGTGGAAGGCTGCTGTCATTACCCCCTCCTTCACCAACCCTCACAGGCCCCACTGCTAATGTGACGGATCTACCTCTTTGACTTTCTTGTCATTAGTCATTTTTCCCAATGTCTCATGGCTTTTTGTTTCTCTGTCTCCCTGGAAATGAGACTCCTCAGAGTCTCCATGGTCATGGCAGAAGTCTCTCACTTTCTGGTGCTGTGAGCTGACATGGGAGAGATGGCTCTGAAATGGCTTGTGCATAGAAGAAAACCATCCCTCTATATGAAATGTGGTGAGAACCAGGCAACAGGTTTGCTCTGAAAAGACTCCTCTCAGCTATTGCTTTTAATTTGGGTTGGAAAGGAGTAATGCTGGTATGAATATGTGATCATTCCCTGCTGGTTAGACTTGTGCAGACAATGAAGTCTGGAGAAAGGTGAGTGATTTTCATGGACTTTTTTGACTCTGCTGCTAAACAGCAAAGTTTGCTGCTGTTTTCTCTGCCCCCTCCCCCCACCTTTTATTTCTTTAATCATTGAGGGATGCTGCATAACTTATTCCAGGAGGATAATCTGAGCAAGGGCAGCAACTGTTGGTAATCAACTAATCATTTTGGAGGAGGAATGACTCTGTGTTCAAGAACTGTTCTGTATGACATTTCTTCCCTGCTGCCTTGGATTGCAGCTTGGACCAGACCATGAGTCAGGACCTCCACCTGCTTTTTGCCTGTGCTCTTCACAAAGGAAGCTGAGCCAGAACAAGCAGGAGGCGTGAGGTGGGGCTATTGCCTGAGAGCTCAGCTCTTGATCAACATCTGTACTGCTGTAAATATATGGAGGATGTTGCTTTGACCTTTGATATGCTTGGTGCCTACACTTACACAAGACACAAACATGAGTAAATGTTTATATGTAAGGAAAACCCCTTGCATTTCTGTTCTCCTTTATCTCTGGGGTGTTCAGCAACATCATGATGCCCCAAGGATGACAAATAATAATAGGGATTGTCCTCACAGGGATCTTCAGCTGAGGGACAGGAACAAATCAACACAGGTGAGTAACAGCCATAAGACCAGAAAGGGAACTAGGCTTCTGATTGAGGGCCTTTGGGCATAGCTTGAAGGACAGTTGCAGCAATGGCTGTGTGAGGTTGAGGGGAAGCAGACCTCCATCCCTTCTCCTAGGCTGACCAGGCTGGCATGCCTTCCACCTCTGAACCCTGTATTTCAGCAAGTTGCTCGATCAGAGTGGAGGAATCCCATGGTGCCAAGGTGCCATGGCCACCTTGTTGAATCACTCAGTAGTAGCATCTTCCCTTTGTGCACTCCTGGAGATGCTGCCTGCAAGGTCCATCAGAAGGTGAGTTAAAGCAGGGAGGGAGCTGCAGAACAGTCTCCTCTTCAGAGCAGAAGCTGACGTGGGACCATGAGCCACCCTGGGTCTGCCATCCAAGTGGGGTTTCCCAGAGGCATCCTCCCACTAGCCTGGAGCTGGGGCCCTACAGACTTTAAGGACTTTCTCATCTTGCATGTATGTTGGCTGTGACCACTGTGCATGTGCTGTGTGGTGGAGTAAGGCATTCCAGGCATGCTTCAGTCTGGCTGGAATAGCACTTGTGTGCTGTAGGACAACATGCAGAAGCTCTAACACCTTTCAGGAAGACTAATGTACGTCTAACATGCTGGAGCTCTTGAGAAGCACCAGACAGGCCTTCTGGATGTACGTGGCCAGATGTTCTACACATGTGCACCAAATGGAGTACACCATAGTGGTAGGTTTCACTACCTGTATAATGGAAAGCACATGGGCACGTTTCATACCTGGAGATGGAAACATAAGAACTGTCCAGAAGCTGAGGCTGATCCCTAGACTTTGAATTCATGCCCAAAACCTACCTCACGGAGACATCCAGCAGACCTGGGGAGTGGGAGAGGCTGGTCCCAGATTACAAACGCCTTTGGACCTCCTCTTTTTCAGATGCAGTGGGACTAATCACAGCTACTATTCCTGCAGTCTCCAGCTTGAGGCTCATTGTGGTGTAAATAGGGACTTGCTGGGTAATTATGCCTTCCAAAGAATCATTTATTTTTCCCTTGTGTTGAGAACATTAACTCTGTAATTAGAAAGGGCAGCTCAAAAACCCATGTCCTGCCAGGTGGACCTCAGGAGGAGGAGAACAACGCAGGCGGATATGGGCAGTTTGCTATGCTGGACATGAAGAGCAGGCTGCAAGCAAATCTGGTCACTAAACCTTAGTGATTTCATGCTCCCAAGATATAAATGAAACCTGTTCTTGAACAGTTGGGACAGCAGAGAGAAACAGTGGGCTGATTAACTCCTAGCTAGGCGATTCAGGAGCTACCAACCTGCTAACCCACTTGGGTCTTAGAGGCAAAGCCTTCTCCAACTCAAAGGATACCAGTCCTCACATGGATTTCCTCTTCTCTTGGTCTGGCTTCCCTGGTGAGTCGGGGTAATGTGCTGCTCAAGGCCTGTCCTGTGCTGCCTCTGACAATCTGGGTCAAAACTACCTCCTCTCCCACCACCCCCAGTTCTGAAGGCAGGAGAGGGCAGCTGAGCTGCAGCGCTCTGAGCTACACCACTCCATCATCAGCCTATTTACAATTAGTTGGAAAGCAAGTCTATGAGCCCCTCTGAGAGGTGAAGGTCTCTGAGGAGAGCACCCTAAGGACATGTTTGCTAAAGATTAAACATAGACATCCTATGGGAGGGTGAGCTGTGAAGTGCTCAGAGAGCCTCTGACTAACAGTAAGGCAAACACTCTGGATGAGTTCACTCTAGCAGTCTCTTTTGCCCTGATGCTTACAAGTGCTACTTAAAAGTGCCTGGCCCTGGGAGCACCGAGCGAGGCTGGGTGAGGATCCTCCATCCTTCTGGGCTTGGCCAGGCCCAGGTGGAGAGGGAACGGGATCATGAGGCTCATCTCTGCCCTTGCAGCGAGAATGAGGATCTGGAGGAGATTGCCTCGGCCGATCTGAAGTACCTGCTGCTGCCCGCCTTGCTGGGGACCATAAAGCTGAAGCAGGTGGACCTGAGCAAGAGGCTGGAGCACCTGGAGACCGCTTGGGCCCACTTCTGGAGCTTCCTGAAGCTCTGCAAGAGCTACGGGCTGGGCAGCTTCAACCTGCCCCCCCCCGACCAGCCCCCGGCAGAGGAGGGTGCCGGGAGCCCACCCCAGCGAAGCCCTGCTGCTGCCCAGGCCAAAATGGTGGCCATGGCGTCGAGCCGGCAAGCCAAAATTGAAAGGTAGGTTTTTGGTTTGTGGGCTT
>NW_009937670.1:9586-9977 GCF_000696875.1 Nestor notabilis
ACTGGGGGCCATGGCATTGAGCAGGCAAGCCAAAATTGAAAGGTAGGTTCTTGTTTTGTGGCGTTTAAAGGCTTCTGGGAATCAGTTTAAGAGAAGGGGAGAGCCTCAGGCAGTGCAGGGTTGTACAGACAAGGACTGCCAGGAAAGAAGTGCTTTCCTTGATACCAGAATACACTTGACTGTAAAACATTCGGTTTAAGATATGCACCACATATTATTTAACGATTGGGGAGGTGCGTTTATACCTTTGGTTTAGAATACACTTGACTGTAAAACATTCGGTTTAAGATATGCACCACATATTATTTAACGATTGGGGAGGTGCGTTTATACCTTTGGTTTCTGGTCTTTGAAGAACTAGATGAACGCTCTTATGGCAAGCGGTGTAACT
>NW_009937670.1:10475-10696 GCF_000696875.1 Nestor notabilis
TGATTCTGTCCACTGAAGATGAATGGGAGGTACCTGCTTTGTGAGTTCTGTCACAAGCACGTTAATACTTGATCAAGGTGAGACACCTTGCAGTTATAGTCATTTTCAGTAAAACACATGGCCTGAATGAAAAACATTTTTATGAGCAGGCCTATATCCAGGCCTGCCTAATCCTTGCACTACCTCGCGACAAATAAGTGATCTGAGGGGCTGGGAAGATG